>NC_079195.1:5529417-5654417 GCF_029499605.1 Hyla sarda
AAAAATGAGAGCAAACAGAACATCATAGTGAAGAAACCATACAGCGAATAAGTCAACGCAGTGACATAACAAACCAGATGACAGAGTACCTGATATCTAAGTAAATGGAGTGCAGGGTTCTGACCTCGCATCAGCACTTCTCATATAAGCTACTAGAGAATCCAGTTGTTATTTACGGTGAGAACAAAGGTAAAGGCTCCGTTCAGTGGTCAAAAAACATGTTATTTCCGGCACTATAGGTCAACAACATCAAGTCACTAACTTGAACTGCAATAAAAATTAAAAGGGAAACAAGAATAGACAAACAAGAAGAGGCAGGGGGAGGCTTGAAAGGGAAAGAAAACAAGAAAAGAGGAGATGGGAGGTAAAAGCAGGAGAAGTGGGGGGGGGGGGTTAGGCTGTAGGCAATAGTCCTCCTGGGTCCAAGAGACTCCCAGTCTTCTGGTCAGGCAGTCACCAGATGGCAGAAAATGGGTCAGTGGTATGAATCATGGTGGGACGCGGTGATATATATATATAGGCAGCTATGGTGAGGTTGCAAAACGTTCACATGTCATGTCTCCAGTTTCAGTGAGGTAAATTCTGGAGAGGCTTGGAATGCAAGCCAAGGTCGCCAGATCAGCGTGTACTTAGTTTGGTCATCTCTTGTGTTAGCCCGAAGTTCCTCCATTCTATGTTGGAGGTTTCCCGAAGCCAGGATGTTATGGTTGGAGGAGTCGTGTATTTCCACAATCTAGGGATTACCGTTCGTGTCGAGAGTAGTAGAGATGCTATCAGTTTACCTGTGGATCTAGGAATCGAAGAGGGCAGGATAGAAAGCAGGACAAGTTCTGGGGAGGGTTCCAGACAGACCGAGGTGATATGGGTAATTGTAACTAGTACTTTGGTCCAGAAGGTTGTAAGAGAGGGGCACATCAGCCAGATGTGTAGCATGATGCCTCTATCTGAGGAGCACCGCCAGCATCTATCTGAGGTGCCGGGATAGACTGGGACTCTATACCATCTCGTCAATATTTTATAGTTGGTCTACTGTGCTTAGCAGGATATGGAGATCTTGTGACAATTTTTGATTGATTTATGCAAAGCTCCGTCTGGAATAGGGTGACCCAGCTCCCTCTCCCATCCCGCTTTATAAGGAAGGGGCTGATGCGAAATTTCATCAAGGTGAAGGCTATAAAGAAAACTGATTGCATGAGGTAAGGGTGTACCAGTGGCACATAGGTTTTCAAATTTGGTTAAGAGGCGTAAAAGTAATTTGTCTTTCATTGTCCGATAGTAATGGTGGGCTTACGCGTATTGAAAATAGTGGACAGGAGACGGCCGGGATGTGGCATACTTTCCGCCAGGGGTTTCACGGACGAGCGGGTCAAGATATATGCGAATGTGGTTCCTTGGTCTCGGTGGTAAGTTAAGAAATTATTTCTGGAGAGAGTAGGCGGAAAGGTGGGGTTATCGAAGAGCAGGGTTAAGGGCCCTTCAAAAGGGAAAATGTTGATTTTGCGAAGGTACAGCGTTCGCTACAGGTACGGGTACAGAACGCAAACGCCATAAGTATGCCTTCAAATCACACTGTACAAAATGACCTTCCAACTTCACCCATTGTTTGTCGTGGTGGTGAAGACAACAGTTTAGGGTTCTGGTGAGGACTGCAGCTAGGTAGTATGATAAATAGACAGGTAGGGCCAATCCTCCCTCAGCTTTCCTCCGAATCAGAACATGTCTGGCCAATTTAGAAAGTTTCTTGGCCCAAACTCTGATTGGAGTAACGATAGCTCCCTGAAGAAGGATCGGGGGAGATGGGTAGGTATACAGGCAAAAAGATAAAGAAGTCTGGGTAAGGTATTCATTTTCATGATATTGACCCTACCAATCCAAGAGAAATCTTTTCTGTCCCATCAGGAGAGATCCATCCTCAGGGAGCGTAGCAATGGGGGAAAATTTAGTTTGTAGGTATCTGACAATTTGGCCGGTACGTGGATCCCTAGGTATTGGAGTGAGGATGTGCACCATCTGAAGGGGTATATGGATTGTAAGTGTTGTAGCAGTTGAGTGGGCAAGGTCAGGTTTAATGCCTCGCATTTAGTCTGGTTCAATTTATAATTGCTAAGGATCGAGAAGGAGTGATTTGAGGACATCATTGACGGGATGGAGGTAAGTGGGGAGGAGAGATACAACAAAAGGTCATCTGCGAAGGCCGAACATTTATAATGGCAAGGTCAAAATTTGAGGCCTTTAGTATCAGGGTTGAGTCTAATGTAATTTCATAGATGTTCCATGCAAAGAACATACAAGAGAGGGGAGAGGGGACATCCTTGGCGTGTGCCATTACAAATGTTGAAATACCTCGAGAGACGACCATTGATTCTAACTTGGGCTTGCGGTGAGGAGTAGAGAGCTAAAATACGGGAGAGCATAGTCGTACCTAAGCCAATCTGAGAGAGTGTGGCAGACAAGAAGCCCCAATCCACCCTGTCGAAAGCATTTTCAACTTTGAGAGAGAGGAGGAAGAGCGGTGAGTTATGAGAAGTGGCATAATGCACAGCTGAGAATGTATGAAGAGTATGGTCTCTTGCTTCTCTGCCTTTAATGAAACCTACTTGGTCAGTGTGGATTAGGGCTGGCATGTGCACCGATTCTATTTGCTATTAGTTTAGCAAAGAGTTTGGTATCAGAGTTCAACAGGGAGATTGGTTGATAGCTGGGGCCAAACATCGTATCATTACCGTCTTTAGGGATCACATAGATGTAGGCTCGGAGGAAGGAGGGAGTGGGGGGCATCTACCACTATGGAGTTGAAGGCCGCCTGCAAGATAGGAGCCAGGGTCGGATGTAGGGATTCATAAAATTTAGCTGTGCAGCCATCTGGTCCCGGGCTTTTCCCCACTGGCATGGAAGAGATGGCGGTCTCCAGTTCCACAGAGGTGAACGGGAGTTCTATGTCTTTTATGACGGAGGGGGCAAGGAGCGGGAGTGCTGTCCGTTCCTTATATTGGGCCAGGGGAGAAGATGCGGGATCCGAGTTGGTTGGGGAAGGGGAGGTTGGTAAATTGTATAGAGATTCGTAGTAGTTTCTAAAGGCTTCCAGGATGTCTGGTGCGGAAAAGCAAGGGGGGGCGGTACGAGGTTTAATCGTGGATATAAACAGGGAGTGTCCTTCAAGTCTTGGAGGCACAGCGGGTCTTGCAATAGTGACTCATTGAGTCTCCAGGTGGATTGGGGTTTGGTCAAAGAGGGAAGCGCCAGCGAGCAACTAACCGGTGCATGATCTGATAGAATCCGTGTGCCTATTCCTAAATGGGAGATAGAGGGAAGCATGAAGTGTGGACAAAAGATGTAGTCTATCTGACTATTGGAATGTCTCGGGGAGTAATAAAATGTGAAATCTTTATCCAGAGGATGTAAAGACCTCCACACATTGCACAACTGCATGGCATGCAGCTTTTTTTCCGCAAAGCGCGTAGATTGGCGTGTGATAAAGAAGAAAAGCCCGAGGATGTTTCTACATGTGGAAACAGTCGCAGGTTAAAGTCCCCACTGAGAAGAGTAGGGTGTGTGGCAAAGAGTGACAATGTCAACAGAGTTTTGAGCAGGAATGGTATCTGGGTTGTATTGGGCCCATAGATAGAGGTTATGGTAAGTGGGTGTTGGGCTATCTCACAGTTGATGAATATAAACCTAGCATGCAGGTCAATGAGAGACGATGTTATTTTTATTGGGAGGGATTTGTGAAATGCCAAGGATACACCCTTGGATCGGGATTAGGGATTCGAACTATGCAACCATGTCGGGTAGTATCGTGAGGGGATGTTGGGAATGTGCCTAGTTTTAAAATGGGTTTCCTGTAAGGATATAATGTGCGCCTTTTGTTTGTGGTAGCCATATAGCAGTTTGGCTCATTTTTCAGCCGTATTGAATCCTTGAACGTTTTGCGTGACTATCTTAATATTTGCTGCCATGTTGTGAGTGATGTAGGAATGTCAACTTACCATCTGGTGCCTTGAGTCCTGAAGCGTCTCGTTCGCCAAGAGGAGGGAGAGTGGTCCATGAAGATCTAGGGGAGGAGGAAAGAAGAGAAAGGGTAACATAGGGAAAACACAGTAGGCTAGAGGTAGAAGTACCTGTAAGGGAACGGATACAAGGGGCCTATGGAGGGAGGCCAGGTAGCCCAAGAATAGGATTGGGACCAGCCCCGTCCGTACACTTGTGGGTGTCAGCATGGAAGGCGAGCCAGAGCTGACAGGGCAAGTGCTTAAGCACAAGGTATAGCAGGTAAACAGTAGAAAAGTTGTTCATTACTGGAAGGGTGGGCTATTATTGAAGTCAGGGTGTGGAAGTCCAGGTTTGTATCACAGTAGGAAAGTGGGTCAGGCGGGGGACCGTATAGGAGTAAAGACATTGGGTCAGAATGAGGCTCAGGGTGTCCTCTCTGGCTCAGGAAGGTATGGGAGGTGTCGTTGGTAGTGAGGTCACTAGGGGTGATATTGTGTCGCTAAGAAGGTGGGGTATGTTAATTACAAGGTGTATTATCAGAAATGTGATACTGATAGAAAGTGGCTGTGGGGTATCTACGGGTATAACAGATAGGTCAGAGTGTAGCTAGGCAGGAATATAACTAGAGATGAGCGAACTTTTGAAAAATTTGATTCGGACGATTCGCCCAATTTTCCCAAAAAATTTGTTTTGATCCGAATTTTTCCGCGGCAAATCTATATTTAAAAAGGCTATTTCCAGCTTACAGACAGCCTCAATAGGGGTATAGAACACTTTGCTGTGTTCTAAAACGCATATGGAGTGTGCTGGGGTAGTGCAATAATACTGTTATTCAGAATAACATGCAGATTACCGTCATCGCTCTTAGAATCACTGCCGCACAGCAGCACAATGACAGAGTCTGGAGGTGGCATCAGTGTGAGGAGACCATATAGTGACTGTAAATGACACAGCGTGGAGGTGTTGGCAGCTTGAGGAGACCATATAGTGGCTTAATGACACAGCGTGGAGGTGTTGGCAGCATGAGGACACCATACAGTGGCTGAATTACACAGCGTGGAGGTGTTGGCAGCATAAGGACACCATATAGTGGCTGAATGGCACTGTGTGGAGGTGTTGGCAGCATGAGGACACCATATAGTGGCTGAATGACACAGCTTGGATGAGGCTGAAGCATGAGGACACCATATAGTGGCTGAATGACACAGTGTGGAGGTGGTGGCAGCATAAGGAGACCGTATAGTGGATGAATGGCACAAACGGAATTGCTAGCAGCATGAGTAGGCGCTAGGTCTTCACAATCCCTAAGATTAAAAGATTAATTTAGAAATTTACACCAAAGATTTTGGATAGCGGGTGCTACCTATGTTAAAATTTGAATTTCCCAGGCCCAGCAGCGGCATCAGTAAACCATATATTGCCTGATTGACACAGCCTGGAGTTGGCTAATGCATGAGTACACACCCGGGATTCACAATCCCCCCCAAAAAACACAACAACTTTAGCAATTTTTGAAGAAGATTTTGGATAGCGGGTGCTACCTATGAGAAAATTTGAAATTCCCACACCCAGGCCCCACAGCGGCATCAGTAAACCATATATTGCCTGAATGACACAGCCTGGAGTTGGCTGATGCACGAGTTCACACCAGGGCTTCACAATCCCCCCCAAAAAACATGACAATTTTAGAACTTTTTGAAAAATATTTTGGATAGCGGGTGCTACCTATGAGAAAATTTTAAATTCCCAGACCCAGGCCAAGCAGCGGCATCAGTAAACCATATATTGCCTGAATGACAAAGCCTGTAGTTGGCTGATGCATGAGTACACACCAGGGCTTCACAATTCCCCCCAAAAAACACAAATATTGTTGACATTTTTTAAAAAGATTTTTGATAGCGGGTGCTACCTATGAGAAAATTTGAAATTAGCAAACCCAGGCCCAGCAGCATCATCAGTAAACCATATATTGCCTGAATGACACAGCCTGAAGTTGGCTGATGCATGAGGAGACCATTGAAATGTCTGATTTTTTCATTAGAAATTTAAATCAAACTTTGAGTGTCCCGGAAGGACCAAATCCAACAAGCCCCCACAGGTCTCATGTGGCCGTGAGATGTAGGCGCAACGTCTCTATTGCCCTGACCCGCCATTGTTTCCAAGACTTTTCGCCAAGACAAAGCATGTGAAGGACAGCGTGACATCGCCGTGCCCTGCTCACATGGTATGCTGAAGGGCCACTGAGACTTGTCCTGGCAGTGGTGGCTTAGGACACAGTGGAGGATGTGGCGGCAGAGCCGCACACTGTCACAGGACCAATGGGCTGACAGAGTGTAGCAGGAAGCAGCATGATTACACACCAGGGCTTCACAATCCCTAAGAAAAAACAACATTTTTGAAATTTTTAAAAAAGATTTTGGATAGCGGGTGCTACATATGAGAACATTTGAAATTCCCAGACCCAGGCCCAGAAGCGGCATCTGTAAACCATATATTGCCGCAATTACATTGCCTGGAGTTGGCTGATGCATGAGGAGACCATTGAAATGTCTGATGTTTTAATTAGAAATTTAAATCAAACTTTGAGAGTCCCGGAACCCCAGCGTATGGGTACGAAGGACCAAATCCAACAAGCCCCCACAGGGCTCATGTAGCCGTGAGATGTAGGCGCAACGTCTCCATTGCCCTGACCGGCCCTTTTTTTTTTTTGTTCCTTTGTTTAAGAACACGCGCATATCCAAGAGTCCAGAAGACTTTATAATGCAGGACGGTGGACCACTAAAAGACATTCTTCTCTAAAGTAATGTTTTCTGAAAAAAAGAAGAAGAGTTCATCCATCTCCGTATTATTTTTGAAAATTTTAATTAAAAAATCACACACAACAAGCGTTCAATGGTGTAATGGTTATTATTCTGGAAAATTCAAGTTTATTACTGAGAAAATTATCAGAAAATTTGAAAAAAACAGTACCCAAGAGGGTTTAATAACCCCATACATTGCACCATACATGTTGACATTTTAATTAAGCATGTATGTATCTATTTCACAAATCCTAAAATTAAAGGCCCAAGCCCAGAAGCATCATGAAGGCAAGTAGTTCCTGAAAGACACAGGAGCAGCCAGGAGTAAGCATCAGCAGTACCCAAGAGGCTTTCATAACCCCTTACATTGCACGATCAATCGCGAGATCGGGCAATAACAGGTGTGTGATGCCCTCAGATGTCCTGGCTACACACGCGCTACACTGAACAGACCAGCGTGTGTCTATCCTTCACCGACAACTGCGGGCAACCCGCTCAATCCCATTCGTGATAGGGATCGGAGATTGCAATTATTTGCCATGAAAGAAGAATTCCAACTGTGGAATTCTAAGTGCGGGTCATAAGCTCGGGTTCATTAAGTCCCTGCCCTTTGAACACACCGCCTGTCTCTACTACCATGTATTAGCTACTGCTAAACTTCCAAAAATTAAAAGCCCAAGGCCAGAAGCATCAGTGAGGCAAGAAGTTCCTGAAAGACACAGGATGAGTCAGGAGCAGGCATTTGCAGTACCCAAGAGGGTTTCATACCCCTTCACTAAAGATCAATGTTGAAATTTGCATTAAGCATGTTTTTAGCTACTGCTAAACATCCAAAAATTAAAGGCCCAAGGCCAGAAGCGTCAGTGAGGCAAGTAGTTCCTGAAAGACACAGGATGAGCCAGAAGCAGGCATTCACAGTACCCAAGAGGGTTTCATAACCCCTTACATGTAAAAATCAATGTTGAAATTTGTATTAAGCATGTAATTAGCTACTGCTAAACATCCAAAAATTAAAGGGCCAAGGCCCGAAGCATCTGTGAGGCAAGTAGTTCCTGAAAGACACAGGATGAGCCAGGAGCAGGCATTCGCAGTACCAAGAGGGTTTCAGAACCCCTTACATTTAAAGATCAATGTTGAAATTTGCATTAAGCATGTATTTAGCTACTGCTAAACATCCAAAAATGAAAGGCCCAAGGCCAGAAGCGTCAGTGAGGCAAGTAGTTCCTGAAAGACACAGGATGAGTCAGGAGCAGGCATTCGCAGTACTAAAGAGAGTTTCATAACCCTAATTGGGAAGTGTTGGTTTTGAAGCTTGGTCAATCTACTCTGAGGCATCTGGCATTGGTGGCTGGAAATCCTGGCTGATCCATCCCTGATTCATCTTGACAAACGTCAGTCTCTCCACATTTTTAGTGGACAGACGAGTTCGCCTTGGGGTGACTATGGCCCCGGCCGCACTAAACACCCGTTCTGATGGCACACTACTGGCCGGGCAGGACAGCTTTTCCAGGCGAAACTCTACTAGTTGCGGCCATAAATCAAGTTTGGCTTCCCAGAAGTCCAGCGGATCTTCAATGTTTGTTGTAATGGCCATGTCAAGGTATGCCACCACCTGCTGGTTCAGGTCCTGCTCCATGTCTACCTACTGCTGATAAGTTGCTTCACTATGCTGGTGAAGAAAGCTACTCATCAGTGACTATAGACTCAGGCTGCTGCTGATTGAGCTGGTACTGCTCCTCCCACCCCTCCCCTCCCCAGCAGCCATGGCAGTGGAAGGTGAGCGCAGAGGGCCCCCAAGTCTGACCTGACCTGTGGAAGGACCATGTCGCCGATAGGCATCGGCCAACTGACTACGTAGGATCTCTCTGTAGTAGGTCAGTTTGTCCTCCCTCTCAGTGGGTGTGAAAAAGGCCACCATTCTGTGACGATAGCGAGGGTCGAATAAGGTGGAGATCCAGAAGTCATCCCGCTGACGAATTTTGACAATTCGGGGTTCACTACGCAAGCAACTGAGCATGCATCGTGCTATTTGCACCAGTGACTCTGAGGGACTACCAGCCTCTATCTCCACTGCATACTGCCAGGGTGTGTCTGGGTCCTCTGTCTCGCTTTCCTCATAACCCTCCAACTCCTCTCGCTGCTCCTGCTCCTCCTCTCCTGTCCAATGACTAGAAACACTGGTCATCTCATCCAACCTAAACTGTGCCCCGCTCTGCCCTTCATCATCCTCCTCCAGTTCAGTCCCCACAGGGCTCATGTAGCCTTGAGATGTAGGCGCAACCCTATCAGCTTGAATCATCAAGAAATCGGTGATGGCTTTTCTCTGTTCGTATAGTCTGTCCAACATATGGAGGGTGGAATTCCAACGTGTGGCAACGTCACAAATATGACTATGTTGTGGGATACCGTTCTGACGCTGCAGCTCAAGGAGGGTGTGCTTGGCGGTGTACGAGTGGCCGAAGTGCATGCACAGTTTCCTTGCCATTTTCAGGATGTTTTGCAAATGGGGTGAAAACTTGAGGAAGTGCTTGCCAACCAGATTCAACACGTGTGCCATGCAGGGCGCATGTTTCACACTTCCTTTTCGCAGCGCGTTCTTCCCGTTGTCGGTCACCATGGTTCCCATTTCCAGATTTTGTGGAGTAAGCCATACTCGGATTTCTTTACAAATGAATTTTAGCAGTTTCTCTCCTGTGTGACCCCGTTCACCAAGGCAAACCATGTAAAGAACAGCTTGACACTGCCATGCCCTATACACATGGTACGATGTTTTTTGTTTTTTTTTCAAAACGCCAAGAAAAACGCCAATTCTGCCGCATGGCGTTTTTTTGGCCAAAAAACGGTGCGGCCAGATATTAGCTGTTAATCAATGAGAAATCGCAAATTTCTTTTTCCACTTGGCATTTTTTCACTTTGGCTTTTTTTTTTTAAATCCTTTTGGCGTTTTTTCACTTTTTTGGTGTTTTTTTCAGCTCCTTTGCGTTTTCCAAAAAAAGCTGTCTGTAGCTCAAACCAAAGTTTTTAGTCAAAATCTTGGCATTTTGCTCCAATTGAAGTCTATGGGAGTGAGAAAACGCCAAGAAAAACGATATGTGGGTTTTAACTTTGGTGTTTTCGCAGGCAGTTTTTAATCTTTTTTGGACTTTAGCGATCCAAAAAAGGGATGGAGATACCTGTTTTTAATAAAATTTCGTAGGATACCATTAAAAAATTTTTTTTTTAAAAGATACTGTAGTGAAGGAAAAAATTTTATCTAACAAAATATATTTTTTTTTATCAAAAAAAAAATTATTACTTTTTAAACAGGGATCAATTTATGTGTGCGGGGAAATAAAAATGTAGCCAACAATTATGAAAATGTATTGTGTGTGTGTGTTTCACTTTTTTTTCTTAATTTTTTACATTTTTTCAGTTAGTACTACTACTCTCAGCATGGGACACACTGTTCCATGATGGGAGTAGTAGTACCTGTACTAATAGACAGATCGCCCATTGCGATATTTCTGTATAATGTATAGAAGCAGCGGCCGCTTTTCTATGGTCCCCTGCACTGACGTATACATACCTATTCATATTTCACGCAGAGCTGTGATTGGCCAGATGGTTCCAGCCAATCACAGCTCTCTGTGAGAAATAGGAACATGTGTATATATACGGCCGTGCAGGGGACCATAGGAGAGCGGCCGCGACTTCTATACATTATACAGGAGGATCACAGCGGGTGTCAGGAGTGATAACCGCAGTGATCTTTCCATAGCTACATGTACTACTACTCGCAACATGGAGCATACTCTGCTCCATGCTGAGAGCTGTAGTACCTGCATTAATAGACAGATTGCAGAGGGTGTCAGAAGTTACACTTGCTGCGATCTGTCTATTAATGCAGATACTACAGCTCCCAGCATGGAGCAGAGTGTGCTCCATGTTGGGAGTAGTAGTGCCTGCAGACATCACAGTGGATGTCACTACTGACACCCGCTGTGATCGTCCTGTCTATAGCAGAGATGGAGCGACTGTATACAGCGCTCGCATCCCTGCTCTGCACTAAACTCCGGGCCGGCCACTCACTCATTGATATTTCTCTCAGAGCTGTGATTGGCTGCAACCATCCGGCCAATCACAGCTCTGGGTGGGAAATATGAATGAGTGATGTGAATAGAACATCACTCAGAGTACAGAGCAGAGGTGTGAGCGCTGTATACAGCGGCATCTCTGCTATATAATGGACAATCACATTGGGTGTCAGGACTGAGACCCGGGGCGATCTGTCTATTACTACAGGTACTACTACTCCCAGCATGGAACAGTCTGTTCCATGCTAGGAGTAGTAGTACTACCTAAAAATGTAAAAAATAGAGAGAAAAAAGTGAAACACACACTAAAAATTTTGTTAGGCTGGGTTCACACCACGGTTTGTCATTACGGTTACCGTATATGGCTGGAAGGAGGGGGCGGGGCTTAATCGCGGCACCCGCACTCAGCCGTATTCGGGAACCGTAGTTAATGTATGTCTACGAGCCGACCGGAGTGAACCGCAGCCTCCGGTTGGCTGTGTTTTTGGCCGTATGCGGTTTCCCGACCGCAAGCAAAAACGTGGTCGACCACGTTTTTGCTTGCGGTCGGGAAACCGCATACGGACGAAAAAGCAGACGACCGGAGCAGACTATCTCTTATCTATCTATCTATGCAAAGAAGCAGCAGCACACCAATTTCCAAGTGAAAAGAATGGATGGCTTTTATTTCAACCAAACATCTATAGAAGCGACGTTTCGCCTGTCTCACACAGGCATTGTCACTGTGTGAGACAGGCGAAACGTCGCTCCTATAGATGTTTGGTTGAAATAAAAGCCATCCATTCTTTTCACTTGGAAATTGGTGTGCCGCTGCTTCTTTGCATAACTACTTTGGACCTGGGACCGGGTTATCCAGCGTGCACCCCCCTCCTCTACGTGTGCTGCCAAAAATTTCTTCTCAATTCTAACTCGTTATCTATCTATCTATCTATCTATCTCATATCTATCTATCTATCCATCTATCTATCTCATATCTATCTATCTATCTATCTCATATCTATCTATCCATCTATCTATCTCATATCTATCTATCTATCTATCTATCTATCTATCTATCTATCTATCTCATATCTATCTATCTATCCATCTATCTATCTCATATCTATCTCCTATCTATCTATCTATCTATCTATCTATCTCATATCTATCTATCTATCTATCTCATATCTATCTATCTATCTATCTATCTCCTATCTATCTATCTCATATCTATCTATCTCATATCTATCTCATATCAATCTATCTATCTCATATTTATCTATCTATCTATCTCCTATCTATCTCCTATTTATCTATCTATCTATCTCTCATATCTATCTATCAATCTATCTATCTATCTATCTATCTATCTATCTATCTATCTATCTATCTAGAAAGTTCATATAAATCCGCAGCACACAGGTCCAATATGGTGAAAAAGAAAAAACTTTATTCCATCATGTGACTGTCATACAGCGCCGTATCTGCCGGCTCTCCCGGCCTTTCTCAAGCTCATACAAGTGTTCCAAATCACCCATTTTATAATGTCAACAATTACAAAGTCAATTACAAAAAAATCAGTGAAAAACATAAAATACACAAAGTAAGGTATACATCATACAATCCATAGTATACATAAACACGTGCTCATTATAACCATATATAATCTTCACCTACATCGTGAAGTGATAACGCACCGTTCTACTATATCCTTAATAAGGTTCTGATTATAGTCTCAGAACATATGTGCACGTGTATTAAAAACAATTCAAATCAATACTTGCAGACTATAAGGGAATCCCCACTCACCGCTATGTATATGTAAATCAGCGTGGAGGGATTCTACGGCGCATATGCGCCGGAAATGTGTAGTTTCAGAACGAGGGTTGGGAGTGCGGAAGTTGCCATAGGTATACCAGACGCTGCGTTCCACTCATGGACGTCACGCTGCGCACGCGCACAGTCGGCCCGGCCATGATTTTCATGCGGACAGCGCCGGCATCACCATGGCAACTCAACTTCACCAATATACAAAAAGTAATTCTTAGCAAAAAATAGATAAAGACAATAAAGAGTGACAAATAATAAAAGAAAAAAAGAAAAATAATAAAAGAAATAAAATAAAATCAGGACTGCCCGGATTTGAACGCACAGTACTTGTGGTGGCACCACGTTCATTCACTCCTCTCCTTCTGCTCTGTGCTATTCAGAAAACCATAGTCAGGCACAATGAAGTGTCCGGCCTTGGTTCTCATGTGGTCCTGTCCATACCGAAATCCATAGTCTGAGGACTTCAGCAAGTCCTGGCCACTAGTGTGCACAGAGCCCCACAGAGAATTGGAGATTTAACCCATATCTAGAGATAATATTGCACTCGGTACATCGGCTTATGTCCACAAATCAAATGAAGTCATAATGAATAAATGATGTAAAAGTAAAATGAAAAAAAATAACATAATAAGAAATAAAAAAAATGAAAAATTATTTTTAAAGAATAAGATTGAAGGTGAGAAAAATGAAAGTAATCCAATAGTCAGAGGCTACTGATGATAGTCGTGATGTGCACCCCCATATCCCCTCTGAAACATATACACATGCAAAAAATATGAATAATAATCATCATTTATTAGATCAAAGCAAAACAATATGTCTTGTGTTCAGTGAGTGACGAAGTATTCCCATATGGCCTCTGAAAGATGAGACATTTGAGAAAGCGCTGGAAAAAATGGTGGCCAATTTCAGAGAGAGGGGTTATCCGCAGAAACTCATTGACAAACAAATAGCTAGAATTAATGTACAAGACAGAGGTCTATCTGTGGGACAGGTCAAACCACATAGGGATCCCTGCCTGACCTTTGTAACTACATATAGTGAGATATCCCCAGAGATTGGTAAAGTCATCCGCAAGCACTGGCACATATTGGAGGGCCACACAAATATCCCTGACTTTAGATCCCCACCAACCATGTCATATAGGCGTTCAGCTAACCTTAAGGACAAGTTGGTGAGATTTTTTTGAGAAAAAGTGACAGTCAACAATACCTAACTACAATCAGAAAAGGAAGTTTCCCATGTAGGTCATGTACTTACTGTAGCCTGATGTGTAAAGGTGAGAGATTCACACATCCGGCCACGGGAAAATCTTACCCAATCAGATATTACCTAACATGTAACACATCTCATGTGGTCTATGTCTTGTGGTGCCCATGTGGTCTCCTGTATGTTGGGGAGACCACATGGGACCTCAAGACAAGACTGAATCAACACAGATATACGATTCACAAAAAGAAACTGGATCTCCCAGTATCTAAACATTTCACTGAACTGAACCATGGTGAGAGAGACCCGAGGTTCATGGTCATTGACCATGTGCCACCCATGAGACGAGGGGGGGATAGACAGGGCCGACTCAAGAGACTGGAACTGAAATGGATCTATGATCTGAACACCTTAAAACCTTCTGGATTGAATGTTGAATTTAAAACACCACAGAGGGTGGTTGGGAGATGAGGTACCCTATGCTTCAGCCTGAGGGTGGGGCCTAAGTAGCATCAGAGGGGTTATTACAAGTGCTATATACATCTTTACTGTTAAAGACATAATAACTAATAATCTTTCTCTCTTCCTTTGTCTTTCAGAGGCCATATGGGAACACTTCGTCACTCACTGAACACAAGACATATTGTTTTGCTTTGATCTAATAAATGATGATTATTATTCATATTTTTTGCATGTGTATATGTTTCAGAGGGGATATGGGGGTGCACATCATGACTATCATCAGTAGCCTCTGACTATTGGATTACTTTCCTTTTTCTCACCTTCAATCTTATTCTTTAAAAATAATTTTTCATTTTTTTTATTTTTTATTATGTTATTTCATTTTTAATTTTACTTTTACATCATTTATTCATTATGACTTCATTTGATTTGATGTTCCGAGTGCAATATTATCTCTAGATATGGGTTAAATCTCCAATTCTCTGTAGGGCTCTGTGCACACTAGTGGCCAGGACTTGCTGAAGTCCTCAGACTATGGATTTCGGTATGGACAGGACCACATGAGAACCAAGGCCGGACACCTCATTGTGCCTGACTATGGTTTCCTGAATAGCACAGAGCAGAAGGAGAGGAGTGAATGAACGTGGTGCCACCACAAGTACTGTGCGTTCAAATCCGGGCAGTCCTGATTTTATTTTATTTCTTTTATTATTTTTCTTTTTTTCTTTTATTATTTGTCACTCTTTATTGTCTTTATCTATTTTTTGCTAAGAATTACTTTTTGTATATTGGTGAAGTTGAGTTGCCATGGTGATGCCGGCGCTGTCCGCATGAAAATCATGGCCGGGCCGACTGTGCGCGTGCGCAGCGTGACGTCCATGAGTGGAACGCAGCGTCTGGTATACCTATGGCAACTTCCGCACTCCCAACCCTCGTTCTGAAACTACACATTTCCGGCGCATATGCGCCGTAGAATCCCTCCACGCTGATTTACATATACATAGCGGTGAGTGGGGATTCCCTTATAGTCTGCAAGTATTGATTTGAATTGTTTTTAATACACGTGCACATATGTTCTGAGACTATAATCAGAACCTTATTAAGGATATAGTAGAACGGTGCGTTATCACTTCACGATGTAGGTGAAGATTATATATGGTTATAATGAGCACGTGTTTATGTATACTATGGATTGTATGATGTATACCTTACTTTGTGTATTTTATGTTTTTCACTGATTTTTTTGTAATTGACTTTGTAATTGTTGCCATTATAAAATGGGTGATTTGGAACACTTGTATGAGCTTGAGAAAGGCCGGGAGAGCCGGCAGATACGGCGCTGTATGACAGTCACATGATGGAATAAAGTTTTTTCTTTTTCACCATATTGGACCTGTGTGCTGCGGATTTATATGGACTTTCTGTGAATTGGGACCCCTGACCAAGGTCTGGTTCTGCGTGCACCCACGGATATTGAGCTCAAGGGAGTGCTGTTTCTCTTTGGATTACTTAAGTGTTCTTCTAAGAATAAATGCTGTTCCTCTGTATAAGTCCGCTTAATGGCAGTTTTCCCATAGTTAAGATGGTATCAGTGAGCCTCTCTGTGCGGGGTGCGCAGGCGTGAGAATACGATGCCTGACACTCTATGTGGTCACGTGCGCTCTATGACCTCACGTGCATCATGATTGGCTGAGCAAGGCACATACCCAGGTGTGTGCTATGGATAATGCAGTACTGGCACGCGCATGCGCAGTGCATGTGTTATGATGCCTGGGAGCCGGTGATGGCGGCCATTACACACATTCTGCATCTGGTGAGTCCATGAATTTCTCTCCTCCCCTTGATTAATAAGTGTTTGTATACAGCTGTGTATATGTCATACTCTATTAAGTATATACGGCAGTGTTGTTTTTATTATTGATTTTAATCCCCCGGCACTTTATTAACTGTACTTTGGAACACTCTATGCACTATATGCACGTATGCACTTTCTGTATTTTTAGGATATTTTGTATTTTATTCACTGTAATAATGTCATTGGTTCACATTGATACCAGTTGATTGGTTTCCCTATATAGATGTGTGTATACCTCTGGAATGTGCACTGCTTGAAAAAGACTGGGGGAGCCCAACCGAAACGTCGCTTGCTGTGAGAACACTTATTAACATGGAATAAACCACAAAGAATTGTTTTCACTTTATTTTGTGTGCTGCAGATTCTTTTCGTTTTGATTAGATAGATAGATAGATATGAGATAGATAGATAGATATGAGATAGATAGATAGATATGAGATAGATAGATATGAGATAGATAGATAGATAGATATGAGATAGATAGATATGAGATAGATAGATATGAGATAGATAGATAGATAGATATAGATATGAGATAGATAGATATGAGATAGATAGATAGATAGATAGATATAGATATGAGATAGATAGATAGATATAGATATGAGATAGATAGATATGAGATAGATAGATAGATAGATAGATATGAGATAGATAGATATGAGATAGATAGATAGATAGATATGAGATAGATAGATATGAGATAGATATGAGATAGATAGATATGAGATAGATAGATAGATATGAGATAGATAGATATGAGATAGATAGATATGAGATAGATAGATATGAGATAGATAGATATGAGATAGATAGATAGATAGATATGAGATAGATAGATATGAGATAGATAGATATGAGATAGATAGATATGAGATAGATAGATAGATAGATAGGAGATAGATAGATAGATAGATAGGAGATAGATAGATAGATAGATAGATAGGAGATAGATAGATATGAGATAGATAGATAGATATGAGATAGATAGATATATAGATAGATATACAGAGCTAAGTGCCTCACTATTTCATAGTTTCACATTTGCATCTATTACACCATAGCTGTATAGCTCTCCATGTTTTATCTGCATATTCATGTTGCACCTATATCCTTGTGCTGGCAGTGTGCTGCTGTATTCTTCTGTTGCTGTATATCTAGCCTAGTAGCGTGCACCTGCAGGCCAGGTCCATATAATAGTTTGGTATCAACTAAAGTGCTGGCTGACTTATTCTTTGTCTAGATAGATAGATAGATAGATAGATAGATATGAGATAGATATGAGATAGATATGAGATAGATAGATAGATATGAGATAGATATGAGATAGATATGAGATAGATAGATATGAGATAGATATGAGATAGATATACATGAGATGGATAGATAGATATGAGATAGATAGATAGATATGAGATAGATAGATAGATATGAGATAGATATGAGATAGATATGAGATAGATAGATAGACATGAGATAGATAGATAGATAGATAGATATGAGATAGATATGAGATAGATAGACATGAGATGGATAGATAGATATGAGATAGATAGATAGATATGAGATAGATAGATAGATATGAGATAGATAGACATGAGATAGATAGATAGATAGATAGATATGAGATAGATAGATAGATAGATAGATATGAGATAGATATGAGATAGATATGAGATAGATAGATAGATAGATAGATAGATAGATATGAGATAGATATGAGATAGATAGATAGACATGAGATAGATAGATAGATAGATATGAGATAGATATGAGATAGATATGAGATAGATAGACATGAGATAGATAGATAGATATGAGATAGATAGATAGATAGATAGATAGATATGAGATAGATATGAGATAGATATGAGATAGATAGATAGATAGATAGGAGATAGATAGATATGAGATAGATATGAGATAGATAGATAGGAGATAGATAGATAGATATGAGATGGATAGATATGAGATAGATAGATAGATATGAGAGATAGATAGGAGATAGATAGATAGATAGATAGATATGAGATGGATAGATATGAGATAGATAGATAGATAGATATGAGAGATAGATAGGAGATAGAAAGACAGATAGATCAGTGTTCCCCAACCAGGGTGCCTCCAGCTGTTGTTAAACTACAACTCCCAGTATGCCCACAAAGCCAAATACATGCTGGGAGTTGTAGTTTTACTATAGTTAGAGGCCTCTGCTGGGAAACACTGATAAGAGTCCCCCTTTACCTGTCTCCCGAGCCTGACCCCCCCCCCCCCCTTCCTCCTCCTCCCCCAAAGTTACTTACCATGTAGGGCAGCATCGGGGTGGGCAGGGGGGGGGGGGGTCTGGAGGCATTGGGTGGGTGTCCGGGCCTGTGGTGGAGGGGGTGGAGCTTATCTCTTCCCAGCCCCTGCACAGTGTAATGGCTGCAGACTGAATGATGCTGAGACCGGAGCATTCTCAGCACTGACAGGCAGCCTGCGCGGCCTGCAGAGAATGGTGTGCTGCAGAGAATGGTGTCCTGCAGAGAATGGTGTCCTGCAGAGAATGGTGTCCTGCAGAGAATGGTGTCCTGCAGAGAATGGTGTCCTACAGAGAATGGTGTCCTGCAGAGAATGGTGTCCTACAGAGAATGGTGTCCTGCAGAGAATGGTGTCCTGCAGAGAATGGTGTCCTGCAGAGAATGGTGTCCTGCAGAGAATGGTGTCCTGCAGAGAATGGTGTCCTGCAGAGAATGGTGTGCTGCAGAGAATGGTGTCCTGCAGAGAATGGTGTCCTGCAGAGAATGGTGTCCTGCAGAGAATGGTGTCCTGCAGAGAATGGTATCCTGCAGAGAATGGTGTCCTGCAGAGAATGGTGTCCTGCAGAGAATGGTGTCCTGCAGAGAATGGTGTCCTGCAGAGAATGGTGTCCTGCAGAGAATGGTGTCCTGCAGAGAATGGTATCCTGCAGAGAATGGTGTCCTGCAGAGAATGGTGTCCTGCAGAGAATGGTGTCCTGCAGAGAATGGTATCCTGCAGAGAATGGTGTCCTGCAGAGAATGGTGTCCTGCAGAGAATGGTGTCCTGCAGAGAATGGTGTGCTGCAGAGAATGGTGTCCTGCAGAGAATGGTGTCCTGCAGAGAATGGTGTCCTGCAGAGAATGGTGTCCTGCAGAGAATGGTATCCTGCAGAGAATGGTGTCCTGCAGAGAATGGTGTCCTGCAGAGAATGGTGTCCTGCAGAGAATGGTGTCCTGCAGAGAATGGTGTCCTACAGAGAATGGTGTCCTGCAGAGAATGGTGTCCTGCAGAGAATGGTATCCTGCAGAGAATGGTGTCCTGCAGAGAATGGTGTCCTGCAGAGAATGGTGTCCTGCAGAGAATGGTATCCTGCAGAGAATGGTGTCCTGCAGAGAATGGTGTCCTGCAGAGAATGGTGTCCTGCAGAGAATGGTGTCCTACAGAGAATGGTGTCCTGCAGAGAATGGTGTCCTGCAGAGAATGGTGTCCTACAGAGAATGGTGTCCTGCAGAGAATGGTGTCCTACAGAGAATGGTGTCCTGCAGAGAATGGTGTCCTGCAGAGAATGGTGTCCTGCAGAGAATGGTGTGCTGCAGAGAATGGTGTCCTGCAGAGAATGGTGTCCTACAGAGAATGGTGTCCTGCAGAGAATGGTGTCCTGCAGAGAAAGGTGTCCTGCAGAGAATGGTGTCCTGCAGAGAATGGTGTCCTGCAGGGAATGGTGTCCTACAGAGAATGGTGTCCTACAGAGAATGGTGTCCTGCAGAGAATGGTGTCCTGCAGAGAATGGTGTCCTACAGAGAATGGTGTCCTACAGAGAATGGTGTCTTGCAGAGAATGGTGTCCTGCAGAGAATGGTGTCCTGCAGAGAAAGGTGTCCTGCAGAGAATGGTGTCCTACAGAGAATGGTGTCCTACAGAGAATGGTGTCCTGCAGAGAATGGTGTCCTGCAGAGAATGGTGTCCTACAGAGAATGGTGTCCTGCAGAGAATGGTGTCCCCGGCGGTTCACACGCTGCAGGTGAGGGGACAGTGCAGCCGGGGCTGACAGCTCCCGCTCATCACTAATATAGTATCAGGAGGGGCAGCAATCTTGGGGGGGGGGGCAACGGGGCAATTGCCCCCTCGAGAGTGCTGTCCATCCTGGATCCGTCACTGGAGTCAGCAAGGCGGTAGCACGGTTGGCAGTCAGCGTGGTGGCAGGAGTGGAAATTCAGGAGCCAAACGTGCCCGGGGGAGACCACCTGCTTCACGGCAGCCTACCTTTCCGGGAGGTAGTGGGACAGGGGTTCCTGGAGACGGCGCCAGTAGCAGTCAATAAGTGCGGACTGCGGGTGGGAAAATCAGCTACTTGGCGGTGTGGAAGTTTTTCATCAGGCATCCGGAGGAGGTTCACGTAGCCACATTCAAGATCTGTTGGCAGAATGACATGGTCTGAGTGTTCTGAGGTTTCTGTCGCTATTGATAGGATCAGGTAATGACAGTAAATTATAAAGATTGTTTCTTCTATTTCATGTGATCAGATAATGGGACCTACAGGGCGGAATCCATTGTGATCTCTACTGGTAACCATCAGCCTGTTCTCCTGTCAGACACCCTGATGTCATGTAGAGGTGACGGCCGCTCCATTCTATCCCTGTTATCACGTAGTATCAGCCGTACTGTGCCCCTACATGATGGCGCCTCACACTGGATGGCCTCGGTGTAGGCTCATCCGGCTCCTCAATACTCACAGTCTTGTCTACTGGTCATGTCTGGGGACAATCTGGGGCCACTTATCAATGGTGACAACTTTTATATCAAATAAACTTTTCTACTAAAACCATTTGGAATCGGAATCGTTATTATTGTAGAATATATTGTGTTTAATCTTTATTTTTAACAAAAGCAGACATTTTTTCTTACCAGTGTTTTTATAGTCAGTTGAATAGGTTTTATAGGTTTATTACATATAAACAATAAAGTAGGCAAAAGGGTATGAATTTGGGTTTTAACTACAAGCCCTTGTGGTCAAGGTCGATTAAAATGAGTAAAATGTTAAAAATAGATATTATCCACTATGTAGGATCAAAAGGTTATAAATAAACATATATTATTGGTTAGAACACAATGGTAATTATCATCTGCTGAAGTGTTCCCTACAAGATGGGATTGATGACTTAAAGGGGTACTCCAGTGGAAAACTTTTTTTTTTTTTAAATCAACTGGTGCCAAAAAGTTAAACAGATTTGTAAATTACTTCTATTAAAAAATCTAAAATGGAAAAAAAACAGAAATAGCAAACAATGCAAGTAAAATAAAAAAAACAGATAACAAAATGAAACATGATGAAATAGGATAAAGTAATGATTAAAATAAAAAAAAATTAAAATAGAAATGCAAATAAATAGTAAGCTAAAATAAAAATAATAGAAAAAAATAATTAAATAAATAAATAAATAAATAAAAAGAAAATAAAGGGGGGGGGTCATGTTATACGAACGTGTGTTATGGTGGTACTTCAAGTATACTAGTGAAAGTCTAGAAAGTGTGGGAAGGGATCCCTCCTGGGACCAGTCTCGACGCTGGGTATGTGGTCTACCCGATACGGGTCATAGGCTGGGAGCCCACGACAAAGGGATTATAAAATCCAAACTACTCAAAATTGGAATTAAGGCCTTTAGGTTCTAGGCTTTCAAACTAATGTTTCCTTTCTGCTCTGGACAGCTGTAGTAATTGGCTACCTCCTCTCCAATTTTCCTTAATAGACTGTAAGCCTACGAAAGAGAAGCTGGCAGGATCGTTATTGTGATGAAGTGTGAAATGTGTTGAAGGAGGGTGTTTTGTATTCCCTTTACGGATATTGTAAATGTGTTCTGAAATCCTGGCCTCGAGTCGTATTTTTGTGTGTCTGATGTGCTGTTTGTTGCATTTGCACTGTATAAGATATATCACTCCTTTAGTGTTACATGTGAGAAATTGGTTGATATTCCATTTAAAGCTATTAGAAGTAGATGTCATTTGGTTGGTTTTGTTAGGACATTTGGTAATTTAACAATTGGAACAAGTACCGCACCTAAAAATCCTTTTAGATTCCGCCATGTGTCTGGAGCCCTGTCTTGATTGGGTTCCCTAATCCAAGGTGCCACTGTGATACCCAGATTGGGTGCTTTAGTGTAAATGATTGGAGGACAGGTGGGTGGAGTTGGGCCAAGTAATTTATCCTGTTTGATGAGGTGCCAAGATTAGATGTAAGATTTACCTTTCGGGTAATCACTCCTGACCCCCCATTAATGGAGACATCACATGAAGCTTTGTGACCTTCAGAAGATTCTTATCACCACATTCACATATTTCCCCTGCACTGAGTGCGCAAATCCTAAAGGTGAAGCTTTTATATCTACCATTTCTTTTCAGATACATCAGTATTATGGAGTATACTTACGCCGATGAGCTTATCTACACATTTTGAGGCAAATAGTGGACCGAGCTGTGAAATAAAATAGATATCAGTGACTTGTGCAACAAAACATGGCTCCAGTGCTGCAAAAATAATGTCCTATAGATTTATATTTCCTATCGATTCACTGATCATAATGTTTATCAGACACCAATGGAGATGAAATAAATGTAATAATATGAGGAGTCTGACGCTCTGCGGGGATAAAGGTCATCGCTAGTAATCTCTGACCCTACAAGAAGGTCATGTGTTCTGTCTGTATCACCAGGTACTGACTCCTAGGATTACACAGGGACATGATGGGGAGGATCCAGAACTTCTCATGATAGGGTCAATGAATTATAGATTATACATATCCATAGAAAACAATCTGTTCTTACCATGGGGCAGAGAATGTTAAGAACAGGTTTAACCAGACCCAAGTTATCCTGAAATATAAAGGAATAAATCATCATTAGAGAAAAAGGTTAACAAAAAACTGATGACAATAGACGAGAGAAGGACCTGAGCCCAATCCCCAATGATAAGACGTCTCCGCTCCTTAGTGACTGTCGGATGTTTCTTACTATAGGATTTTGTGCGCCATTTTTATAGGTTCTATCTTTACAATTACATCAGCTGTAGTGGTTGAAGCTTCCGTCGTATGATGTTCGGGCCGTTTCTCTATTTTAACCATCTGTAGCACGAGCATAAATACAAGGATGGACTTAGTCTGAGCCTTTGCCTTATGTTTGGCCTGAAGACTCCTGACATATAAGATAAACTCCTCCATAGGCTTCCACTGTTGGGCAGAGGTCAGGGGTCGTATTTGCCTCTCTCTGGTTGGAATATGATACAATACGACTGAGAAAGAGGATGGAATATCTACGAGAGTACATTATCCCATCAGATAGATCCTTTCAAGAAATGGATATGTGAAATGCAAATGAATGGGAGGCGATGGGTGACGGATAGCTTTGTATGGCGCCCAACTCAGACCCTAAAAAAGCTCTAACAATGTATCTGCTCATTGGTGAAGACAATAAGTGGAGACTCTCCAAGCAGAGACTGGGACAGTTGGGGCACGGACATTGATGCTCTCCTCCCCTTTGCCAGTGTCTGTCACCGTCATCAGCGTCACCGCTCTGGTGGGAGCTCAGGAGGTGGAGAGGATGTCTGGCTGCAAAGAACAAATACTAAAGTGACCCGCTAAATATGGGCAATCACCTCTTGAGAACTTCCTTCTGGGAGTGAGCGGCAGGGGGCGCTATTTACAGGGTAGTTGATTATTTTATCACTTTCATGTTTCCCCTTAATGTTAGACCGAGCTTTTTTTTAAAACTTACCGCAAGTTTTTCAACGGCTTCGACTAATTCTGACCCAGTAGTACCGACTCCAAATCCCAGCTCTCCCTAGAATAAATGTAACATTGAAATTTCCAGCGTTATTCTCAGTTCACACCTGCGAATATTATACAGATGAAACTCCAAAAATGTGAATATTGTGCAAAGTTCATTTCTTTCAGTAAAGCAACTTAAATGGTGAAACTAATATATGAGAAAGACAGTTCAAGCCGTGATTTGTCATAATTGTGATGATTATGGTTACAGCTCATGAAAACCCCAAAGCCCCCCCAATGACTATGATTTGGGGGCCATGTCATCTGCTGGGGTTGGTCACTGCGCTTCATTAAGTCCAGGGTCAGCACACCCATCACCAGGAGATTTTGGAGCACTTCATGCTTCCTTTCCTCTTACGTAGCATTAATGAAATACAGTGGACTTTTACACGATATTCTCATTTTTCGAGTGTTTCCAGATCTGTTCCATGTCAGTAGATGGGGCTTTATGTTCTTGTGGGATCAGATTCACTTTCTGTAGGGGCCATGTTTTGGAGTAGATGCCCATTACCATTAATCTTTCATTCATGTATCTTTTTATTTTATTTTTTACATTCAGAACAAAAAAGCTATTTTGCTGTAATTTTTTTAAGCTACCAAGTGTATGATATTTAACCCCTTAAGGACTCAGGGTTTTTCCGTTTTTGCACTTTCGTTTTTTCCTCCTTACCTTTTAAAAATCATAACCCTTTCAATTTTCCACCTAAAAATCCATATTATGGCTTATTTTTTGCATCGCCAATTCTACTTTGCAGTGACATTAGTCATTTTACCCAAAAATGCAAGGCGAAACGGAAAAAAAAATCATTGTGCGACAAAATCGAAAAAAACACACCATTTTGTAACTTTTGGGGGCTTCCGTTTCTACGCAGTGCATATTTCGGTAAAAATTACACCTTATCATTATTCTGTAGGTCCATACGGTTAAAATGATACCCTACTTATATAGGTTTGATTTTGTCGCACTTCTGGAAAAAATCATAACTACATGCAGGAAAATGTAAACGTTTAAAAATGTCATCTTCTGACCCCTATAACTTTTTTATTTTTCCACGTACAGGGCGGTATGAGGACTCCTCCTGCGCCGTGATCTGAAGTTTTTAGCGGTAGGATTTTTGTTTTGATCGGACTTTTTGATCACTTTTTATTCATTTTTTAATGGTATAAAAAGTGACCAAAATACGCTTTTTTGGACTTTGGAATTTTTTTGCGCGTACGCCATTGACCGTGCGGTTTAATTAATGATATATTTTTATAGTTTGGACATTTACGCACGCGGCGATACCACATATGTTTATTTTATTTATTTTTTTTACACTGTTTTATTTATTTTATGGGAAAAGGGGGGTGATTCAAACTTTTATTAGGGAAGGGGTTAAATGACTCATAGGGACCTATAACACTGCACACACTGATCTCCTATGCTGATCACTGGCGTGTATAAACACGCCTGTGATCAGTGTTATCGGCGCTTCACTGCTCCTGCCTGGATCTCAGCTGTTCGGTCAGCTCCTGCCCGGTCAGCTGTTCGAGACGCCGCGATTTCAACGCGGCGGTCCCGAACAGCCCGACTGAGCAGCCGGGTCACTTTCACTTTCACTTTAGAAGCGGCGGTCAGCTTTGACCGCCGCTTCTAAAGGGTTAATACCGCACATCGCCGTGATCGGTGATGTGTGGTATTAACCGCGGGTCCCGGTCGTTGATGAGCACCGGGATCGACGCGATATGATACGGGATCGCGGCGCGATCCCGCTTCATATCGTGGGAGCCGGCGCAGGACGTAAATATATGTCCTGCGTCGTTAAGGGGTTAAAGAAAATGTATTTATAACAAAAATCTATCCTGATTGTATATATGGCATTTATAATCTGAATGAACTTACCAATGGTTTTTGTAAACCAAAGACATGACCGACACCACAGCCTGTGCATCCCTGCCGGGAGGATCAACATTGATAGTCAGATATCATTATTATCATTAGTCATAGTCAGATATCATTATTATCATTAGTCATAGTCAGATATCATTATTATCATTAGTCATAGTCAGATATCATTGTTATCATTAGTCATAGTCAGATGTCATTATTATCATTAGTCATAGTCAGATATCATTGTTATCATTAGTCATAGTCAGATGTTATTGGTATCATTAGTCATAGTCAGATGTCATTATTATCATTAGTCATAGTCAGATGTCATTATTATCATTAGTCATAGTCAGATGTCATTGTTATCATTAGTCATAGTCAGATGTCATTGTTATCATTAGTCATAGTCAGATATCATTATTATCATTAGTCATAGTCAGATGTCATTGTTATCATTAGTCATAGTCAGATATCATTATTATCATTAGTCATAGTCAGATATCATTGTTATCATTAGTCATAGTCAGATGTCATTGTTATCATTAGTCATAGTCAGATATCATTATTATCATTAGTCATAGTCAGATATCATTGTTATCATTAGTCATAGTCAGATGTCATTATTATCATTAGTCATAGTCAGATATCATTGTTATCATTAGTCATAGTCAGATGTCATTATTATCATTAGTCATAGTCAGATATCATTGTTATCATTAGTCATAGTCAGATATCATTATTATCATTAGTCATAGTCAGATATCATTATTATCATTAGTCATAGTCAGATATCATTGTTATCATTAGTCATAGTCAGATGTCATTATTATCATTAGTCATAGTCAGATGTCATTGTTATCATTAGTCATAGTCAGATGCCATTGTTATCATTAGTCATAGTCAGATATCATTGTTATCATTAGTCATAGTCAGATGTTATTGGTATCATTAGTCATAGTCAGATGTCATTATTATCATTAGTCATAGTCAGATATCATTGTTATCATTAGTCATAGTCAGATGTCATTGTTATCATTAGTCATAGTCAGATGTTATTGGTATCATTAGTCATAGTCAGATGTCATTATTATCATTAGTCATAGTCAGATGTCATTATTATCATTAGTCATAGTCAGATGTTATTGGTATCATTAGTCATAGTCAGATGTCATTATTATCATTAGTCATAGTCAGATGTCATTATTATCATTAGTCATAGTCAGATATCATTGTTATCATTAGTCATAGTCAGATATCATTGTTATCATTAGTCATAGTCAGATGTCATTATTATCATTAGTCATAGTCAGATATCATTGTTATCATTAGTCATAGTCAGATGTCATTGTTATCATTAGTCATAGTCAGATATCATTGTTATCATTAGTCATAGTCAGATGTTATTGGTATCATTAGTCATAGTCAGATGTCATTATTATCATTAGTCATAGTCAGATGTCATTATTATCATTAGTCATAGTCAGATATCATTGTTATCATTAGTCATAGTCAGATATCATTATTATCATTAGTCATAGTCAGATGTCATTGTTATCATTAGTCATAGTCAGATATCATTGTTATCATTAGTCATAGTCAGATATCATTATTATCATTAGTCATAGTCAGATGTCATTGTTATCATTAGTCATAGTCAGATATCATTGTTATCATTAGTCATAGTCAGATGTCATTATTATCATTAGTCATAGTCAGATATCATTGTTATCATTAGTCATAGTCAGATGTTATTGGTATCATTAGTCATAGTCAGATGTCATTATTATCATTAGTCATAGTCAGATCTCATTGTTATCATTAGTCATAGTCAGATGTCATTATTATCATTAGTCATAGTCAGATGTCATTGTTATCATTAGTCATAGTCAGATGTCATTGTTATCATTAGTCATAGTCAGATATCATTATTATCATTAGTCATAGTCAGATGTCATTGTTATCATTAGTCATAGTGAGATGTCATTGTTATCATTAGTCATAGTCAGATATCATTATTATCATTAGTCATAGTCAGATATCATTGTTATCATTAGTCATAGTCAGATGTCATTATTATCATTAGTCATAGTCAGATGTCATTATTATCATTAGTCATAGTCAGATGCCATTGTTATCATTAGTCATAGTCAGATGCCATTGTTATCATTAGTCATAGTCAGATGTCATTGTTATCATTAGTCATAGTCAGATATCATTATTATCATTAGTCATAGTCAGATATCATTATTATCATTAGTCATAGTCAGATATCATTATTATCATTAGTCATAGTCAGATGTCATTATTATCATTAGTCATAGTCAGATGTCATTGTTATCATTAGTCATAGTCAGATATCATTGTTATCATTAGTCATAGTCAGATATCATTGTTATCATTAGTCATAGTCAGATGTCATTGTTATCATTAGTCATAGTCAGATGTCATTGTTATCATTAGTCATAGTCAGATATCATTATTATCATTAGTCATAGTCAGATGTCATTATTATCATTAGTCATAGTCAGATGTCATTATTATCATTAGTCATAGTCAGATATCATTATTATCATTAGTCATAGTCAGATATCATTGTTATCATTAGTCATAGTCAGATATCATTGTTATCATTAGTCATAGTCAGATATCATTGTTATCATTAGTCATAGTCAGATATCATTGTTATCATTAGTCATAGTCAGATGTCATTGTTATCATTAGTCATAGTCAGATATCATTATTATCATTAGTCATAGTCAGATGTCATTATTATCATTAGTCATAGTCAGATGTCATTATTATCATTAGTCATAGTCAGATATCATTATTATCATTAGTCATAGTCAGATATCATTGTTATCATTAGTCATAGTCAGATATCATTGTTATCATTAGTCATAGTCAGATATCATTGGTATCATTAGTCATAGTCAGATGTCATTATTATCATTAGTCATAGTCAGATATCATTGTTATCATTAGTCATAGTCAGATGTCATTGTTATCATTAGTCATAGTCAGATATCATTGTTATCATTAGTCATAGTCAGATGTCATTGTTATCATTAGTCATAGTCAGATGTCATTGTTATCATTAGTCATAGTCAGATGTCATTGTTATCATTAGTCATAGTCAGATATCATTGTTATCATTAGTCATAGTCAGATGTCATTATTATCATTAGTCATAGTCAGATGTCATTGTTATCATTAGTCATAGTCAGATGTCATTATTATCATTAGTCATAGTCAGATGTCATTGTTATCATTAGTCATAGTCAGATGTCATTGTTATCATTAGTCATAGTCAGATGTCATTGTTATCATTAGTCATAGTCAGATGTCATTATTATCATTAGTCATAGTCAGATGTCATTGTTATCATTAGTCATAGTCAGATGTCATTGTTATCATTAGTCATAGTCAGATATCATTGTTATCATTAGTCATAGTCAGATGTCATTATTATCATTAGTCATAGTCAGATGTCATTGTTATCATTAGTCATAGTCAGATGTCATTATTATCATTAGTCATAGTCAGATATCATTGTTATCATTAGTCATAGTCAGATGTCATTGTTATCATTAGTCATAGTCAGATGTCATTATTATCATTAGTCATAGTCAGATGTCATTGTTATCATTAGTCATAGTCAGATATCATTATTATCATTAGTCATAGTCAGGTGTCATTGTTATCATTAGTCATAGTCAGATGTCATTGTTATCATTAGTCATAGTCAGATGTCATTGTTATCATAAGTCATAGTCAGATGTCATTGTTATCATTAGTCATAGTCAGATATCATTATTATCATTAGTCATAGTCAGATGTCATTATTATCATTAGTCATAGTCAGATGTTATTGTTATCATTAGTCATAGTCAGATATCATTATTATCATTAGTCATAGTCAGATATCATTGTTATCATTAGTCATAGTCAGATGTCATTGTTATCATTAGTCATAGTCAGATGTCATTATTATCATTAGTCATAGTCAGATATCATTGTTATCATTAGTCATAGTCAGATGTCATTGTTATCATTAGTTATAGTCAGATGTCATTGTTATCATTAGTCATAGTCAGATATCATTGTTATCATTAGTCATAGTCAGATGTCATTATTATCATTAGTCATAGTCAGATATCATTGTTATCATTAGTCATAGTCAGATGTCATTGTTATCATTAGTTATAGTCAGATGTCATTGTTATCATTAGTTATAGTCAGATATCATTGTTATCATTAGTCATAGTCAGATGCCATTGTTATCATTAGTCATAGTCAGATGTCATTGTTATCATTAGTCATAGTCAGATGTCATTGTTATCATTAGTCATAGTCAGATGTCATTATTATCATTAGTCATAGTCAGATGTCATTATTATCATTAGTCATAGTCAGATGTCATTGTTATCATTAGTTATAGTCAGATGTCATTGTTATCATTAGTCATAGTCAGATATCATTGTTATCATTAGTCATAGTCAGATATCATTGTTATCATTAGTCATAGTCAGATGTCATTATTATCATTAGTCATAGTCAGATGTCATTATTATCATTAGTCATAGTCAGATATCATTGTTATCATTAGTCATAGTCAGATGTCATTGTTATCATTAGTCATAGTCAGATGTCATTGTTATCATTAGTCATAGTCAGATGTCATTGTTATCATTAGTCATAGTCAGATATCATTGTTATCATTAGTTATAGTCAGATATCATTGTTATCATTAGTCATAGTCAGATGCCATTGTTATCATTAGTCATAGTCAGATATCATTATTATCATTAGTCATAGTCAGATGCCATTGTTATCATTAGTCATAGTCAGATGTCATTGTTATCATTAGTCATAGTCAGATATCATTATTATCATTAGTCATTGTCAGATATCATTATTATCATTAGTCATTGTCAGATATCATTGTTATCATTAGTCATAGTCAGATGTTATTATTATCATTAGTCATAGTCAGATGTTATTGGTATCATTAGTCATAGTCAGATGTCATTGTTATCATTAGTCATAGTCAGATATCATTATTATCATTTGTCATAGTCAGATGTCATTATTATCATTAGTCATAGTCAGATGTCATTGTTATCATTAGTCATAGTCAGATGTCATTGTTATCATTAGTCATAGTCAGATATCATTATTATCATTAGTCATTGTCAGATATCATTGTTATCATTAGTCATAGTCAGATGTTATTATTATCATTAGTCATAGTCAGATATCATTATTATCATTAGTCATAGTCAGATGTTATTGGTATCATTAGTCATAGTCAGATATCATTGTTATCATTAGTCATAGTCAGATGTCATTGTTATCATTAGTCATAGTCAGATATCATTGTTATCATTAGTCATAGTCAGATGTCATTGTTATCATTAGTCATAGTCAGATGTCATTGTTATCATTAGTCATAGTCAGATATCATTATTATCATTAGTCATAGTCAGATGTCATTGTTATCATTAGTCATAGTCAGATATCATTATTATCATTAGTCATAGTCAGATGTCATTGTTATCATTAGTCATAGTCAGATGTCATTGTTATCATTAGTCATAGTCAGATGTCATTGTTATCATTAGTCATAGTCAGATATCATTATTATCATTAGTCATAGTCAGATATCATTGTTATCATTAGTCATAGTCAGATATCATTATTATCATTAGTCATAGTCAGATGTAATTATTATCATTAGTCATAGTCAGATGTCATTATTATCATTAGTCATAGTCAGATGCCATTGTTATCATTAGTCATAGTCAGATATCATTATTATCATTAGTCATAGTCAGATGTCATTATTATCATTAGTCATAGTCAGATATCATTATTATCATTAGTCATAGTCAGATATCATTGTTATCATTAGTCATAGTCAGATGTCATTATTATCATTAGTCATAGTCAGATATCATTGTTATCATTAGTCATAGTCAGATATCATTATTATCATTAGTCATAGTCAGATATCATTGTTATCATTAGTCATAGTCAGATGCCATTGTTATCATTAGTCATAGTCAGATATCATTGTTATCATTAGTCATAGTCAGATGTCATTATTATCATTAGTCATAGTCAGATATCATTGTTATCATTAGTCATAGTCAGATATCATTGTTATCATTAGTCATAGTCAGATGTCATTATTATCATTAGTCATAGTCAGATGTCATTGTTATTATTAGTCATAGTCAGATGTCATTGTTATCATTAGTCATAGTCAGATGTCATTGTTATCATTAGTCATAGTCAGATGTCATTGTTATCATTAGTCATAGTCAGATGTCATTATTATCATTAGTCATAGTCAGATGTCATTGTTATCATTAGTCATAGTCAGATATCATTGTTATCATTAGTCATAGTCAGATTTTATTCTTATCATTAGTCATAGTCAGATATCATTGTTATCATTAGTCATAGTCAGATGTCATTGTTATCATTAGTCATAGTCAGATGTCATTGTTATCATTAGTCATAGTCAGATATCATTGTTATCATTAGTCATAGTCAGATATCATTATTATCATTAGTCATAGTCAGATATCATTGTTATCATTAGTCATAGTCAGATGTCATTATTATCATTAGTCATAGTCAGATGTCATTGGTATCATTAGTCATAGTCAGATGTCATTGTTATTATTAGTCATAGTCAGATATCATTGTTATCATTAGTCATAGTCAGATGTCATTATTATCATTAGTCATAGTCAGATATCATTGTTATCATTAGTCATAGTCAGATATCATTGTTATCATTAGTCATAGTCAGATGTCATTGTTATTATTAGTCATAGTCAGATGTCATTGTTATCTTTAGTCATAGTCAGATGTCATTGTTATCATTAGTCATAGTCAGATGTCATTGTTATCATTAGTCATAGTCAGATATCATTGTTATCATTAGTCAGTTGGGAGAAGAAGATCCTTCTATAATGTATCATTCTAATATTCGCAATGACAAATATTCTTATCTATATATGCAAATTTTCGCTTGGGAAAAAAAGTGAACAAGCATAGCGAATATGCGAATTTCGCGAACATAGGACGAATGATCGTCAATATATTCGCGAAATATTGCAAATCTGAATATGGCCCCTGCCGTACATAACTATCAGCCACTGCTAAGTGGGATTTATTTATAAAGCATTTCATCCTGGGGTAAATTTGTCTCAATATTTTGGCGCAGTGTGTTTTTTGCAACTTTTCCTGTGACTTTTCATTTACCTGTTGTTGTTGCTGTGGTAGACGTGTTTTTGGTAGATTTTTTGCAGTGGTCAGGGATTTATGAATATTAGACTTTTTTAAAAAGTCACAGACTTTGGCGCAACCCACCAAAATGGGCGCTAATCACCACCAGATAATAAAGCACTAACAAACTAACTGTGCGCAGCGTTATTAAAAAGTCAAATAATTGTCGCACGGATTAAAACGTCGCACAAAAAGTCGCACAAAAAGACCATCTAAAGTGGAGTACTGACGTAAGAAATGTGATAATTTAGGTGCAGGTACACAGTTTCCACTACATGAATTAATGGAGTAAAAAGACGTTCACCTACTCCACTATTGATAATTACCCCCCCAGTGTCCCTCACAAGGGGGCATTTATTATTGTCTTTAAAGGGGTACTGCACTGCTCAGCGTTTGGAACAAACTGTTCCCAGAGATGGAGCCGGCACCGGGAGCTTGTGACATCATAGCCCAGCCCCCTCGTGATGTCACACCCCGCCCCTCAATGCAAGTTCATGTAAGGGGGTGTGACAGCGTCACACCCCCTCCCATAGACTTGCATTGAGGGTGTGTGATGTGATGTTGTGAGTGGGCGGGGCTATGACGTCACCAGCTTTCGGCTCCAGCTCCAGCGTTCGGAACACTTCGTTCCAAACACTAAGCAGTGGAGTACCCTTTAAAGGAGTACTCCACTGAAAAAAAATTATTGTTATTTTTTAATTAAATTATCTGGTGCCAGAAAGTTAAACAGATGTGTAAATTACTTCTATTTAAAAATCTTAATCCTTTTAGTACTTTTTAGCTGCTATATGCTCCACAGGAAGTTCTTTTCTTTTTGGATTTCTTTTCTGTCTGTCCACAGTGCTCTCTGCTGACACCTCTTTCCATGTCAGGAACTGTACAGAGTAGGAGCAAATCCGCATAGCAAACCTATCCGGGCACAAGTTGATAAAAAAAAAAATTCCAGTGGAGCACCTCTTTAAGCACTTTTTTGCGTGTAGATTTGTATTTATTTTGGTTTACACTTTTTTTTTATAGGAGTGTACAGAGCAGCTGTTAATGTTAGTCTTGTGCAGTAGAGACTAATGAATTTATCAACAGAAATCTTTTTTTTTTCTTCAAGTCACAAAACTACACCAGGCCAGACTTAGGTTAGCTTTTTGGTTTATGTGATGAGTGAAATTTCAGAAAATGTTGTATACTCCAGAAAATGTATCACATGCCATGTGACCATTTAATAAATTTTGCTCAGTCACGCAAAAAAATAAATAAATAAATAACACAATAAAAAACAACCTAAAAAATGAACTGCATCACATATACATACATCTCAGTAAATGCCCCCACCAGAGATCTTCATCTAACATCTGCTATTTCTACAATGGCTGCTGAAGCTATGTGCATAGGCTTTTATAGTGACTCTGAAATCGCCTATATACTGTCTCCTGGTTGGCTGAGAGAGCTGTTTTAAAGGCCTCATGTGATTCCCTGAGGTCATGTGATCCTTCCTCCTTCTTCTGCTTTCTGCTATGTTGCTGTTGTTATTAGAGTTTAAACATACTACCGATCCTGTCTGATCCTCTACATTGGTGTTTATCAACCAATGCGCTTCCTGCATTTGCAAAACTACAACTCCCCGCATGCCCAGAAAGCCAAAGGCTGTCTGGGCATGCTGGAAATTGTAGCTTTGTAACAGCTGGAAGCACCCTGGTTGGTAAACACGTCTCTAGATGAATCTCTAATGATCTTTTGACATTTGGGTGATTTTTTTATTCATTATCATCATCATCATTTTCTTTTTTGGTAATGTAATTAACTTTTTTTATAACAAAAAAAAACACCAAAACATAACAAAGAATAAAATTAAGCATTTACTGTACCTTATGTTCTGTAAATTTACAGACGATCTTTTGGCCAATTTTTCCAAGATCATTGACGTTCTGTGAAGATAACACAATACAGAGTGATCACTGTCAAGTTTAATTTAAAATAGTTTATAAACAGTAAAACAGTAAATGTGTCACAATAATTCTTCTACAATCATTTACAAAATACTTCACTCTATAGCAGGATGTCCAGATTGTGTCTCACAAGCCACATGTGGCATTTTCTAGGTATCATGCTAGTCGCAAACTCTCCTCTCCGCCCCCTCTGTTTAGCTGCTGCCACTTGATATCAGCAACCATATGGTCTGTGACTTTAAGATAGCAGGGACTGCTGGTAGCAGATGCACCGCACATAGGCACATCTGTTTAAAGACTCTGGCCAGCGGTATCAGCCGACAGCACCAGGGGCGGACACAGACAGCATAGGCCCCCTGTGCAAAGAACATGCCTGCCCCCCCCCCCCCATACATCAATTGTTCAGGTAGGAGATAAATATGAGATATGAGATAGATAGATATGAGATAGATAGATATGAGATAGATAGATAGGAGATAGATAGATAGATAGGAGATAGGAGATAGATAGATATTAGATAAATAGATAGATATGAGATGGATAGATGTGAGATGGATAGAAAGATATTAGATGGATAGATAGATGATAGATAGATATAAGATAGATACAGTAGATACAGTAGATATATAAATAGATAGATATAAGATAGATACAGTAGATAGATGGATAGATAGATGATAGATAGGACATGGATATCTTTTTACCAACCAGGGTGCCTCCAGATATTGTAAAACTAAAAAACTACAACTCCTGGGCCTTTGGCTGTTGAGGTATGCTGGGAGTTGTAGTTTTGCAACAGCTGGAGGCACCCTGTGGGATGGATAGATCGATAGGTAGATAGATAGTGTTTTCCAACCAGGTTGTCTCCAGCTGTTGCAAAACTACAACTCCCAGCATGCTCGGACAGTCTTTAGATGTTATTTAGTTCTGCTCCAAAGAGAAGAAAATGACCAGCTCCATAGGGAGGATAGACTCATCTGAGGACCCCTTGTCAGCACAGAGCAGAGGGCTGAGATTAAAGGGTTGTCTTCTATGCAGATCAGAGGAGAAATATGTTACAAACTTTTTTCCCCAATTTTTTACATTGCAGAAAATAATCCTTTATACAGTATGTCATCTTCAACAAGAAACAGGATGTCTCCAGAGCTGCCCCCGCCCCCCCCCCATATTCCTCTTAGACATCTACTTATTACTACGTAATTCTACTTAACTCCTGATGATGTCCAGTATCACACACATTTACTAAAATATAACTTAAAGGGTACAGGTTTGGATTTAGCAGAAGAGTTCAGTTACTGTCAGATAATTTATATGAAAAGATTTAGAATGTGCACGTAGAACCTAAACTTTCCTCAGATGATTTGTTCTTTTTGTATTATTGTTATTTTAATAAAGGTGTGATTTGTGCTGCACTCTCTCTCTGGTTTTGTGGTTCCTGACATGTGCCATCTTTGTTTTTCCCTGGTGCCCAAGGTTACACCTATTTTAGGGCATTAACCATACCTCCCAACCAACTCACATCCAGCGGGACAGTCACATTTTTGGGGTCATGTCCCACCATCCTGCAATGGCCCCTTCATGTCCAGCTTTTGTTTTAAAGATGCAGACGATGCCCACTTCTCTTGCTACTCTTCCCCAACCCACTTTTCTACTGACTTTACTTTATGGGACACCAAAAGGGGGGCAATTTTATTGTTTGGGGCACAAGAAAACTAACCGAAAATGTTCTACAATTAAGTTGTAGCTGGAAGAAATAACCATTAGGTGTAACTCAGATCCGGACCTATGTTAGGGTAATGTCATGCATGTGCTTTATATAGGGGGATCCCTTTAGAGGGACGTATTGTAGTCAATGGCTTAGAGTAAACAATGCATATTAAGTGGTGAATACATGACATATGTTTAGTAGGAACGGACCTAATACAAAAGAGTAGACATAAACATGATAAACCCCACTAAACATTTTTTTCAAGGTTTTTGTTTAGAACATTAGACAATATGGGGGTGAGGCTGCTTACCCTAAAAATCCAAAATATATCCCTCTTTTATGGTAAAATCTTCGGGGATCATGTTTTTGGATATTATCAATAAGTATTATAGTCTAGACTGAGATGAGACAATTATGTAAGTCTAAGCCGTGATTACATACACTGAGATCCAGGAAACCATTTGTAATGTCTAATTAGTCTATATCCGACCTGCAGACATTGGGTGGTGCGTCCTATGTAGTGTAGGCCACATGTGTGGAATTATAAATAAATAACAATGGATAGAAAATGTAACAATAACCTGACAGAGTAGCTTAGAGAGAAGACACCAGAACCATGTGATCATTGTGTCCCCTCAGAGAAGACACCAGAACCATGTGATCTTTATGTCCCCTCAGAGAAGACACCAGAACCATGTGATCCTTATGTCCCCTCAGAGAAGACACCAGAACCATGTGATCCTTATGTCCCCTCAGAGAAGACACCAGAACCATGTGATCCTTATGTCCCCTCAGAGAAGACACCTGAACCATGTGATCCTTATGTCCCCTCAGAGAAGACACCAGAACCATGTGATCCTTACGTCCCCTCAGAGAAGACACCAGAACCATGTGATCCTTATTTTTTCAAAGTAAAAGATTTTATTAGTTTTCAAAGATAAGGACAGATAAGAACAGTGACAAAAATCATTCTGAGTAGACACCAAGAACAACAGCAATGTGGGCAACGCAGATGATGCAATTCCGCAATCAGTTGTAACAGGGATATCGGTCTAGTACAGCAGCAATCTAGCATAGTGTCTAATAGCAACCACAATGACCGTAAGGGTTTTTTAACTATGTTATCAGTCACTTAAGAGTCCCATGAATCACCGGTGACAGAGTAGAGTCAAGTTCAGAACATTCAGGGCTATAGCGATATATGTGATAGATCCGACTCATACTGGTGGGGACATCGCTATAGTATGGGGTCACCAGCAGCGAGGAAAAGGAAGAACAAGGAAAGGAGAGACACAGTAGAGGTGAAAGAGGGGAAGACAGGCAAGGTAGGACAAGGAGCAAAAGCACTTACCCTGTGGATAGAACGGACACGGCTCATCTCCAGGCCCAGATGACGGCTAGCGCCAACTGGAGAAATGGTGGGGGTATCATGTTCCCAAATTTAGGTACTCAAGTGCAAGGAATCAAACTCCGGGGACGCTATGAAGGTGAGCCAGGGGCCCCATATGAGATGATATTTATCATGGTCCTGTTTAGATTCTGCTAACAGTTCCTTCATCCTACAGATCCTGGAGAGCTCTTGAAGGAAGGAGGAGAAAGTTGGAGGATGTGGTGACTTCCATAGTCTTGGGATAACAGTATGGGCTGCAATCAGTGCAAAGTGCAATAATCGGGCTAAGTGCTTGGGCACGGAGCGGGGGAGGACAGACAAGAGTAGTAATTCAGGGGTCCTCGGAAGTGCGTTGGGAACCCATCGTGACAAGAGATCAAGAACCGCAGTCCAATACCCGTCCAGTCTTGGGCACATGAGCCATATATGGTGCATCGTGCCCCTGCCTTCACTGCATCTCCAACACACCTCCGAGGACCCCGGATAAACACGAGATAGGAACGTTGGTACTCTGTACCATCTGGTTAACACTTTGTAATTGGTCTCGTGGGCCCTACTCGAGACAGAGGACCTGTGACAGAGAGAGAGCGCCCTTCGCCAATCGTCATCAAAAATCGGGCGACCAATGTCTTTCTCCCATGAGAAGCGAAAATGCAGGGGAGGTAAGGCAAATTCGTCCAGAAAAAGGGAGTATAGGATGCTTACAGATCTGGCGGGGGCAGATGACGAGAGGCAAAGGCGCTCAAACTCCACCAGTGGGCGATGTAGGGAGAGCGATTGTTTGTGAGTGTGGTAGAAGTGAGAGATTTGCGCGTATTGGAGAATTAGAGTCGTCGTGGCGATAGTGTCACCTATGAGATCTCCAAGTGGTTTCAGTGTCGTGGCCTTCAGTAGAGAGTGTAGTACCGTGCCCTCCGTGTTATGAAATGAGAGAAAGGGGTGAGCTTTGAGTGTCGGTGGGAACTCCGGATTGCCAAATAGAGGTGTGAGTGGGCCCCCAGGGGGAACCACGGAGCAGCGTTTCAGGTATGTGATTCGGGATCTGAGTATGGAGTGCATAACCGGTGGGGGTCCAGGAGGATCCCACATTAGTGTGGAGGGGGCTGAGATCCATAGAATACCCCTGGGATCCCTGCCCGATGTCTCACGTTCCAATGTCACCCATTGTTTGCTGTCGGTGCCATGGAATGCATCTAATACTCTTGATAAGACTGCAGAAAGATAGTATGAGAGGGCATCAGGCAGGGCTAATCCTCCCTCTCTTTTACGCCTGATTAGGATGGTTTTGGCCAGCCTAGAGTGTTTGTCAGCCCAGACGAATCTGAGTTGCAGTGTTGTAAGTTCACGGAAGAATGTTGCGGGTATGTGGGTCGGGACACCAGCAAACAGGTACAGGAGGCGTGGTAGCACATTCATTTTGAAAGCATTTATCCTCCCTAACCACGATATATCGTTACTACCCCATTTAAGGAGGTCAGACCTCAGAGTACGGAGGAGAGGTGGGAAGTTCAGTCGATATATGTCAGCCGGATTGGCGGGGACTTGGACTCCCAGGTATGTGAGCGAGCTCAATTGCCATTGGAAGGAATATGACGACTTGAGAAGTTGGACAATTTGCGTGGGGAGTGTCACGTTTAACGCTTCACTTTTCGAGGGGTTTAGTTTATAGTTACTGTGGGAAGAGAAGTTACGGATGTCAGCCATGAGGGAGGGCAAGGAAGTGATCGCGGAGGAGAGAAATAATAGAAGGTCATCAGCATAGGCCAAACATTTGCAATGGCACGAGGACAGTTGGAGGCCTTTTATGTTCGGGTTCTGACGTATAGCCACCAGGAGGTGTTCCATGCATAACACATATAGAAGGGGAGAAAGGGGGCTGCCCTGTCTCGTGCCATTGCAAATCTCGAGCGGTGAGGAGAGGTGACCGTTAATCCGTATCTGAGCCTGCGGGTGGGAGTAGAGCGCCATTATGCGAGACTTCATAGTCTCACCCATCCCCAATTGAGTAAGTGTCACTTTTAGGAATCCCCAATCCACCCGGTCAAAGGCCTTCTCGGCATTTAGAGCGAGTAGGAAGAGCGGGATCTTGCGTGTGCGGGCATGATGAAGCACAGAGAAGACCCTAAGTGTGTTATCTCTAGCTTCCCTGCCTTTTATAGAGCCTACTTGATCCGGGTGGTTGAACTATCTCATATGTTCAGACAGTCTATTAGCGATGATTTTGGCATATAATTTGGTGTCACTGTTAAGCAGTGAGATTGGGCGGTAACTTGGGCAGAGTAATGGGTCCTTTCCCTCCTTGGGGATGACTGTTATATAAGCGTGAAGGAAGGCCGATGGTGGTGGGTTTTCAGCTGAAATGGCGTTAAAGGCGGAGAGGAGAGAGGAAGAAAGTTCCGGGCCTAGGGATTTGTAAAATTTTGCCGTGTAACCATCGGGTCCCGGACTCTTGCCATTCGGCAAGGAGGATATCGCTTCCTGTAGTTCTTCCAGCGAGAATGGTTTCTCTAAGGATTGAATCGCCTCTCTGGAGAGCTGAGGCAGGGCCGTGGAATCAATATATTGTTCCAGCGAGGGGGAGGTCTTGGCGTGTGAGTCCAGGATCCGAGGCTTAGGCAAGCTATATAAGTCGGAATAGTATTTACGGAATGCAGAGAGAATGTCGGGGGTAAAGTGGGAAGTGGATCCTGAGGAGGAGCGTATCGCTGGTACAAATAGGGAGGATCTTTTGGCTTTGAGGGCATTCGCTAGCAGTCTCCCAGACTTGTTGCCCCAGGCATAGAAGGTCCTACCCGTAAGTTGTTTATAGTGTCTGTAGTTTTTGTTCAGGTGTCCTAGCAATTCGTGTCATACTTTGATGAGGTCACGGAATACTTCCTCCTGCTGTGACTGTTTGTGTTGGGATTCTAATATATGTAGGGAGTTCACAAGAGAGGTCAATTTAGCGGCCGCTTCCCTCTTTAATCTAGCACCGTGTTACATCAGGACCCCTCTCAATACACATTTCAGGGTCTCCCACTTCACCATTGATGAGGAGGGGCCAGAGAGATGATCCTGATGAAAGTGCACAATAGATTCTTTGAGCTCCTGTAGGCAATGGGCGTCCAGGAGGAGGGACTCATTCAGTTTCCACGTAGAGCATGGTTTATTGAAGGAGGGGAGGTGAAATGTGCAGAACACAGGGGCGTGGTCAGAGAGAGTGGTTATCCCTATGCCGGACGAGAGGACAGAAGGCAGGAGGTGGTGTGGGCAGAATATGTAATCTATCCTGTTGTATGTCTTTTGTGGGTGCGAATAGAAGGTATAGTCCCTTTCCTGGGGATTCGATACCCTCCAAACATCGCTGAGCTGGAGAAAATGGAGTTTACGACGTAAGGCTTGGAGTTTAATGTGGGAGATGCATGACAGAACCATGTGATCCTTATGTCCCCTCAGAGAAGACACCAGAACCATGTGACCCTTATGTCCCCTCAGAGAAGACCACAGAACCATGTGATCCTTATGTCCCCTCAGAGAAGACACCAGAACCTTGTGATCCTTATGTCCCCTCAGAGAAGACATTAGAACCATGTGATCATTATGTTCCCTCCGAGAAGACGCCAGAACCATGTGATCTTTTTGTCCAATCAGAGAAGACACCAGAACCAAGTGATCCTTGTCTCCTCAGAGAAGACACCAGAACCATGTGACCCTTATGTCTCCTCAGAGAAGACACCAGAACTATGAGATCTGTATGTCCCCTCCGAGAAGACACCAGAGCCATGTGATCCTTATGTCCCCTCAGAGAAGACACCAGAACCATGTGATCCTTATGACCCCTAAGAGAAGACACGAGAACCATGTGATCCTTATGCCCCTCCGAGAAGACACCAGAACCATGTGATCCTTTTGTCGCCTCAGAGAAGACACCAGAACCATGTGATCCTTGTCTCCTCAGAGAAGACACCAGAACCATGTGACCCTTATGTCTCCTCAGTGAAGACACCAGAACCATGTGATCCTTATGTCCCCTCAGAGAAGACACCAGAACCATGTAATCCTTATGTCCCCTCAGAGAAGACACCAGAACCATGTGATCCTTATGTGCCCTCAGAGAAGACACCAGAACCATGTGATCCTTATGTCCCCTCAGAGAAGACACCAGAACCATGTGATCCTTATGTCCCCTCAGAGAAGACACCAGAACCATGTGATCTTTATGTCCCCTCAAAGAAGACACCAGAGCCATGTGATCCTTATGTCCCCTCAGAGAAGACACCAGAACCATGTGATGCTTTTGTCAACTCAGAGAAGACACCAGAACCATGTGATCCTTATCTCCCCTCAGAGAAGACACCAGAAACAAGTAATCCCTATGTGCCCTCAGAGAAGACACTAGAACCATGTGACCCTTATGTCTCCTCAGTGAAGACATCATAACCATGTGATCCTCATGTCCCCTCAGAAAAGACACCAGAACCATGTGATCCTTATGTCCCCTCAGAGAAGACACCAGAACTGTGTGATCATTTTGTCCCCTAAGAGAAGACACCAGAACCATGCGATCCTTGTCTCCTCAGAGAAGATACCAGAACCATGTGACCCTTATGTCTCCTCAGTGAAGACACCAGAAACATGTGATCCTTATGTCCCCTCAGAGAAGACACCAGAACCATGTAATCCTTATGTCCGCTCAGAGAAGACACCAGAACCATGTGATGCTTCTGTCCCCTCAGAGAAGACACCAGAACCATGTGATCCTTATCTCCACTCAGAGAAGACACCAGAACCATGTGATCCTTATGTCACCTCAGAGAAGACACCAGAACCATGTGATCCCTATGTCCTTTTAAAGAAGACACCAGAACTGTGTGATCATTATGTCCCCTAAGAGAAGACACCAGAACCATGAGATCTTTTTGTCCAATCAGAGAAGACACCAGAACCAAGTGATCCTTGTCTCCTCAGAGAAGACACCAGAACCATGTGACCCTTATGTCTCCTCAGAGAAGACACCAGAACTATGAGATCTTTATGTCCCCTCCGAGAAGACACCAGAGCCATGTGATCCTTATGTCCCCTCAGAGAAGACACCAGAACCATGTGATCCTTATGACCCCTAAGAGAAGACACGAGAACCATGTGATCCTTATGCCCCTCCGAGAAGACACCAGAACCATGTGATCCTTATGTCTCCTCAGAGAAGACACCAGAACCATGTGATCCTTGTCTCCTCAGAGAAGACACCAGAACCATGTGACCCTTATGTCTCCTCAGTGAAGACACCAGAACCATGTGATCCTTATGTCCCCTCAGAGAAGACACCAGAACCATGTAATCCTTATGTCCCCTCAGAGAAGACACCAGAACCATGTGATCCTTATGTGCCCTCAGAGAAGACACCAGAACCATGTGATCCTTATGTCCCCTCAGAGAAGACACCAGAACCATGTGATCCTTATGTCCCCTCAGAGAAGACACCAGAACCATGTGATCTTTATGTCCCCTCAAAGAAGACACCAGAGCCATGTGATCCTTATGTCCCCTCAGAGAAGACACCAGAACCATGTGATGCTTTTGTCAACTCAGAGAAGACACCAGAACCATGTGATCCTTATCTCCCCTCAGAGAAGACACCAGAAACAAGTAATCCCTATGTGCCCTCAGAGAAGACACTAGAACCATGTGACCCTTATGTCTCCTCAGTGAAGACATCATAACCATGTGATCCTCATGTCCCCTCAGAAAAGACACCAGAACCATGTGATCCTTATGTCCCCTCAGAGAAGACACCAGAACTGTGTGATCATTTTGTCCCCTAAGAGAAGACACCAGAACCATGCGATCCTTGTCTCCTCAGAGAAGATACCAGAACCATGTGACCCTTATGTCTCCTCAGTGAAGACACCAGAACCATGTGATCCTTATGTCCCCTCAGAGAAGACACCAGAACCATGTAATCCTTATGTCCGCTCAGAGAAGACACCAGAACCATGCGATCCTTATGTCCCCTCAGAAAAGACACCAGAACCATGTGATATTTATGTACCCTCAAAGAAAACACCAGAACCATGTGATCCTTATGTCCCCTCAGAGAAGACACCAGAACCATGTGATGCTTCTGTCAACTTAGAGAAGACACCAGAACCATGTGATCCTTTTGTCGCCTCAGAGAAGACACCAGAACCATGTGATCTTTGTCTCCTCAGAGAAGACATCAGAACCATGTGACCCTTATGTCTCCTCAGTGAAGACACCAGAACCATGTGATCCTTATGTCCCCTCAGAGAAGACACCAGAACCATGTGATCCTTATGTCCCCTCAGAGAAGACATCAGAACCATGTGATCTTTATGTCCCCTCAAAGAAGACACCAGAACCATGTGATCCTTACGTACCCTCAGAGAAGACACCAGAACCATGTGATGCTTCTGTCAACTCAGAGAAGACACCAGAACCATATGATCCTTATCTCCCCTCAGAGAAGACACCAGAAACAAGTAATCCCTATGTGCCCTCAGAGAAGACACCAGAACCATGTGATCCTTATGTCCCCTCAGAGAAGACACCAGAACCATGTGATCCTTATGTCCCCTCAGAAAAGACATCAGAACCATGTGATCCTTATGTCCCCTCAAAGAATACACCAGAACCATGTGATCCTTATGTTCCCTGAGAGAAGACACCAGAACCATGTGATGCTTCTGTCCCCTCAGAGAAGACACCAGAACCATGTGATCCTTATCTCCACTCAGAGAAGACACCAGAACCATGTGACCCTTATGTCTCCTCAGAGAAGACACCAGAACCATGTGATCCCTATGTCCTTTTAAAGAAGACACCAGAACTGTGTGATCATTATGTCCCCTAAGAGAAGACACCAGAACCATCTGATCCTTTTGTCCCCTCAAAGAAGACACCAGAACTATGTGATCCTTGTCTCCTCAGAGAAGACACCAGATCCATATGACCCTTATGTCTCCTCAGTGAAGACACCAGAATCATGTGATCCTTATGTCCCCTCAGAGAAGACACCAGAACCAGGTGATCCCTAGGTCCCCTCAGAGAAGACACCAGAACCATTTGATGCTTCTGTCCCCTCAGAAAAGACACCAGAACCATGTGATCCTTTTGTCGCCTCAGAGAAGACACCAGAACCATGTGATCTTTGTCTCCTCAGAGAAGACATCAGAACCATGTGACCCTTATGTCTCCTCAGTGAAGACACCAGAACCATGTGATCCTTATGTCCCCTCAGAAAAGACACCAGAATCATGCAATCCTTATGTCCCCTCAGAGAAGACACCAGAACCATGTGATCCTTATGTCCCCTCAGAGAAGACATCAGAACCATGTGATCCTTATGTCCCCTCAAAGAAGACACCAGAACCATGTGATCCTTACGTACCCTCAGAGAAGACACCAGAACCATGTGATGGTTCTGTCAACTCAGAGAAGACACCAGAACCATATGATCCTTATATCCCCTCAGAGAAGACACCAGAAACAAGTAATCCCTATGTGCCCTCAGAGAAGACACCAGAACCATGTGATCCTTATGTCCCCTCAGAGAAGACACCAGAACCATGTGATCCTTATGTCCCCTCAGAAAAGACATCAGAACCATGTGATCCTTATGTCCCCTCAAAGAATACACCAGAACCATGTGATCCTTATGTTCCCTGAGAGAAGACACCAGAACCATGTGATGCTTCTGTCCCCTCAGAGAAGACACCAGAACCATGTGATCCTTATCTCCACTCAGAGAAGACACCAGAACCATGTGATCCTTATGTCACCTCAGAGAAGACACCAGAACCATGTGATCCCTATGTCCTTTTAAAGAAGACACCAGAACTGTGTGATCATTATGTCCCCTAAGAGAAGACACCAGAACCGTCTGATCCTTTTGTCCCCTCAAAGAAGACACCAGAACTATGTGATCCTTGTCTCCTCAGAGAAGACACCAGATCCATGTGACCCTTATGTCTCCTCAGTGAAGACACCAGAATCATGTGATCCTTATGTCCCCTCAGAGAAGACACCAGAACCATGTGATCCTTAGGTCCCCTCAGAGAAGACACCAGAACCATTTGATGCTTCTGTCCCCTCAGAAAAGACACCAGAACCATGTGATCCTTTTGTCGCCTCAGAGAAGACACCAGAACCATGTGATCTTTGTCTCCTCAGAGAAGACATCAGAACCATGTGACCCTTATGTCTCCTCAGTGAAGACACCAGAACCATGTGATCCTTATGTCCCCTCAGAAAAGACACCAGAATCATGCAATCCTTATGTCCCCTCAGAGAAGACACCAGAACCATGTGATCCTTATGTCCCCTCAGAGAAGACATCAGAACCATGTGATCTTTATGTCCCCTCAAAGAAGACACCAGAACCATGTGATCCTTACGTACCCTCAGAGAAGACACCAGAACCATGTGATGCTTCTGTCAACTCAGAGAAGACACCAGAACCATATGATCCTTATCTCCCCTCAGAGAAGACACCAGAAACAAGTAATCCCTATGTGCCCTCAGAGAAGACACCAGAACCATGTGATCCTTATGTCCCCTCAGAGAAGACACCAGAACCATGTGATCCTTATGTCCCCTCAAAGAATACACCAGAACCATGTGATCCTTAAGTTCCCTGAGAGAAGACACCAGAACCATGTGATGCTTCTGTCCCCTCAGAGAAGACACCAGAACCATGTGATCCTTATCTCCACTCAGAGAAGACACCAGAACCATGTGACCCTTATGTCTCCTCAGTGAAGACACTAGAACCATGTGATCCTTATGTCACCTCAGAGAAGACACCAGAACCATGTGATCCCTATGTCCTTTTAAAGAAGACACCAGAACTGTGTGATCATTATGTCCCCTAAGAGAAGACACCAGAACCATCTGATCCTTTTGTCCCCTCAAAGGAGACACCAGAACTATGTGATCCTTGTCTCCTCAGAGAAGACACCAGATCCATGTGACCCTTATGTCTCCTCAGTGAAGACTCCAGAATCATGTGATCCTTATGTCCCCTCAGAGAAGACACCAGAACCATGTGATCCTTAGGTCCCCTCAGAGAAGACACCAGAACCATTTGATGCTTCTGTCCCCTCAGAGAAGACACCAGAACCATGTGATGCTTCTGTCCCCTCAGAGAAGACACCAGAACCATGTGACCCTTATGTCCCCTCAGAGAAGACACCAGAACCATGTGATCCTTATGTCCCCTCAGAGAAGACATCAGAACCATGTGATCATTGTGTCCCCTCAGAGAAAACACCAGAACCATGTGATCCTTATGTCCCCTCAGAGAAGACACCATAACCATGTGATGGTCCTGTCCCCTCAGGGAAGATACCAAAACCATGTGATCCTTATCTCCCCTCAGAGAAGACACCAGAACCATGTGACCCTTATGTCTTATCAGTGAAGACACCAGAACCATGTGATCCTTACCTTATGTCCCCTCAGTGAAGACACCAGAACCATGTGATCCTTATGTCCCCTCAGAGAAGACACAAGAACCATGTGATCCTTATGTCCCCTCAGAGAAGACATCAGAACCATGTGATCATTGTGTCCCCTCAGAAAAGACACCAGAACCATGTGATCCTTATGTCCCCTCAGAGAAGACACCATAACCATGTGATGGTCCTGTCCCCTCAGGGAAGACACCAAAACCATGTGATCCTTATCTCCCCTTTAGAGAAGACACCAGAACCATGTAATCCTTATGTGCCCTCAGAGAAGACACCAGAACCATGTGACCCTTATGTCTCCTCAGTGAAGACACCAAAACCATGTGATCCTTATGTCCCCTCAGAGAAGACATCAGAACCATGTGATCATTGTGTCCCCTCAGAGAAGACACCAGAACCATGTGATCCTTATGTCCCCTCAGAAAAGACACCATAACCATGTGATGGTCCTGTCCCCTCAGGGAAGAAACCAAAACCATGTGATCCTTATCTCCCCTCAGAGAAGACACCAGAACCATGTGACCCTTATGTCTCATCACATGGTTCTGGTTTCTTCACTGAGGGGACATAAGGATCACATGGTTCTGGTGTCTTCTCTGAGGGGACACAATGATCACATGGTTCTGATGTCTTCTCTGAGGGGACATAAGGATCACATGGTTCTGGTGTCTTCTCTCAGGGGACATAAGGATCACATGGTTCTAGTGTCTTCTCTGAGGCGACATAAGGATCACATGGTTCTGGTATCTTCTCTAAGGGGACATAAGGATCACATGGTTCTGGTGTCTTCTCTGAGGGGCATAAGGATCACATGATTCTGTTGTCTTCTCTGAGGGGACATAAGGATCACATGGTTCTGGTTTCTTCACTGAGGGGACATAATGATCACATGGTTCTGGTGTCTTCTCTGAGGGGACATAAGGATCACATGGTTCTAGTGTCTTCTCGGACGGGACGTAAGGATGACATGGTTCTAGTGTCTTCTCTTGGGGGACATAAGGATCACATGGTTCTGGTGTCTTCTCTGAGGGGACATAAGGGTCACATGGTTCTGGTGTCTTCTTTGAGGGGACATGAGGATTTCATGGTTCTGGTGTCTTCTCGGAGGAGACATTAGGATCACATGGTTCTGGTGTCTTCACTGAAGGAACATAAGGATCACATGGTACTGGGGTCTTGTCTGAGGAGATAAAAGGATCACATGGTTCTGGTGTCTTCTCTGAGGGGACATGAGGATCACATGGTTCTGGTGTCTTCTCTGAGGAGACATAAGGATCACATGGTTCTGGTGTCTTCTCTTTGGGGACATAAGGATCACATGGTTCTGGTGTCTTCACTGATGAGACATAAGGGTCACATGGTTCTGGTGTCTTCTCTGAGGGGAGATAAAAGGCGAATGACCAGGGAGTCAGGAGTTTGTCTGGCGCAGAGAGGAACCATCAGACAGCCAAGTAAAATCAATGGATTTATTAGATGCAACGCGTTTCGCTGCGCATGCGCAGCTTCATCAGGCATGATAAGGGGAGATAAGGATCACATGGTTTTGGTGTCTTCCCTGAGGGGACAGGACCATCACATGGTTATGGTGTCTTCTCTGAGGGGACATAAGGATCACATGGTTCTGGTGTCTTCTCTGAGGGGACACAATGATCACATGGTTCTGATGTCTTCTCTGAGGAGACATAAGGATCACATGGTTCTGGTGTCTTCTCTGAGGGGACATAAGGATCACATGGTTCTGGTGTCTTCACTGAGGGGACATAAGGATCACATGGTTCTAGTGTCTTCTCTGAGGCGAAGACACCAGAACCATGTGATCCTTGTCTCCTCAGAGAAGACACCAGAACCATGTGACCCTTATGTCTCCTCAGTGAAGACACCAGAACCATGTGATCCTTATGTCCCCTCAGAGAAGACACCAGAACCATGTGATCCTTATGACCCCTAAGAGAAGACACCAGAACCATGTGATCCTTATGTCCCCTCAGAGAAGACACCAGAACCATGTGATCTTTATGTCCCCTCAAAGAAGACACCAGAAACAAGTGATCCTTATGTCCCCTCAGAGAAGACACCAGAACTATGTGATGCTTCTGTCAACTCAGAGAAGACACCAGAACCATGTGATCATTATGTCCCCTCAGAGAAGACACCAGAACCATGTGATCCTTAGCTCCCCTCAGAGAAGACACCAGAAACAAGTAATCCTTATGTGTCCTCAGAGAAGACACTAGAACCATGTGACCCTTATGTCTCCTCAGTGAAGACACCATAACCATGTGATCCTTATGTCCCCTCAGAGAAGACACCAGAACCATGTGATCCTTATGTCCCCTCAGAAAAGACACCAGAACCATGTGATCCTTGTGTCCCCTCAAAGAATACACCAGAGCCATGTGATCCTTATGTTCCCTGAGAGAAGACACCAGAACCATGTGATGCTTCTGTCCCCTCAGAGAAGACACCAGAACCATGTGATCCTTATATGCCCTTAGAGAAGACACCAGAACCATGTGACCCTTATGTCTCCTCAGTGAAGACAGCAGAACCATGTGACCCTTATGTCTCCTCAGTGAAGACACCAGAACCATGTGATCCTTATGTCCTTTCAAAAAAGACACCAGAACTGTGTGATCATTATGTCCTTTAAGAGAAGACACGAGAACCATGTGATCCTTCTGCCCCCTCCGAGAAGACACCAGAACCATCTGATCCTTTTGTCCCCTCAGAGAAGACACCATAACCATGTGATCCTTGTCTCCTCAGAGAAGACACCAGATCCATGTGACCCTTATGTCTCCTCAGTGAAGACACCAGAACCATGTGATCCTTATGTCCCCTCAGAGAAAACACTAGAACCATGTGATCCTTATGTCCCCTCAGAGAAGACACCAGAACCATGTGATCCTTATGTCCCCTCAAAAAAGACACCAGAACCATGTGATCGTTATGTCCCCTCAGAGAAGACACCAGAACCATGTGATGCTTCTGTCCCCTCAGAGAAGACACCAGAACCATGTGATGCTTCTGTCCCCTCAGAGAAGACACCAGAACCATGTGATCATTATGTCCCCTCAGAGAAGACACCAGAACCATGTAATCCTTATGTGCCCTCAGAGAAGACACCAGAACCATGTGACCCTTATGTCTCCTCAGTGAAGACACCAGAACCATGTGATCCTTATGTCCCCTCAGAGAAGACACCAGAACCATGTGATGCTTCTGTCCCCTCAGAGAAGACACCAGAACCATGTGATCCTTACGTCCCCTCAAAGAAGACACCAGATCCATGTGACCCTTATGTCCCCTCAGAGAAGACACCAGAACCATGTAATCCTTATGTGCCCTCAGTGAAGACACCAGAACCATGTGATCCTTATGTCCCCTCAGTGAAAACACCAGAACCATGTGATCCTTATGTCGCCTCAGAGATGACACCAGAACCATGTGATCCTTATGTCCACTCAGAGAAGACACCAGAACCATGTTATCCTTATGTCGCTTCAGAGAAGACACCAGAACCATGTGATCCTTATGTCCCCTCAGAGAAGACACCACTCACCTTTTGTCCATGTGACCTCGGAACATAATCTGGTTTATTGAGGTAAACAACAGTTTTTATATCCCCCTCACCAAGACATGAGGTAATCAACAGTTTCGAATCCCCCCGTCCCTCCAGGAAGGTCACATGACATACTCACATTCCATTGCCCTTATAAGGCTTTATTAGGAGGTATGAACCTGTTGTTGCCGGGCAGAGTCTCCTCAGGGGATGGTGGGTAAACACTGTTATGGCACAACCATGGCACACCATCTCCTGATGCCATGTCACGGAAAACAATTCCTGAAGGTCTTGATATAAAGAAGCCGCCGCCCACTTTACTGGTAAGGGTTCCCCTTTATGTGGCCATAACATTTCCATTCCCTATCTCAGCCCACGCTTGTTGATCTTTGCTGAACGTTTCTTATGTAGGATATGTGGGTCACCAAATAAATGATGGAGTGGGACCTCCTAAATGTAATGCTGGGAAGGTCATCTGATTGGTTGCTATGAGCAATTGGTCAATTTTCCTCAGAAACTGTCTACTGGGCTGACACACTGTAACAAACCTCCTCCTCATGTAATCTCCTTACCACTGGGGTGACACACTGTAACAAACCTCCTCCTCGTGTAATCTCCTTACCACTGGGGTGACACACTGTAACAAACCTCCTCCTCCTGTAATCTCCTGACTACTGGGGTGACACACTGTAACAAACCTCCTCCTCATATAATCATCGTACTACTGGGGTGACACATTGTAACAAATCTCCTCTTCATGTAATCTCCTTACTACTGGGGTGATACACTGTAACAAACCTCTTCCCCATGTAATCTCCTTACTACTGGGGTGACACACTGTATCAAACCTCCTCCTCATGTAATCTGTTTACTACTGGGGTGACACACTGTAACAAACCTCCTCCTCATGTTATCTGCTTACTACTGGGGTGACACACTGTAACAAGCTGTACAATTCCTCTTTTATTGCTCATCCCTAATATGGCTCCAATATCTTTCCTGGTCCATGACTTTCAGTCCCATTCCAAGTCCCCACAATGGTTCTCCTTTCATTGCTGCCCCCAGTACGGTTGCCCATTTCTCTCCTTGTCCCAGACATAACTTTCCATTCTATTCCTGAGCCCCATCATGGCTCTCGCTTCATTCCTGGTCCCTACCTTGGACTGTATCTTATTCCTGGTCCCTACCTTGGATTGTATCTTATTCCTGGTCCCTACCTTGGATTGTATCTTATTCCTGGTCCCTACCTTGGATTGTATCTTATTCCTGGTTCCTACCTTGGATTGTATCTTATTCCTGGTTCCTACCTCGGATTGTATCTTATTCCCGGTCCCTACCTTGGATTGTATCTTATTCCTGGTCCCTACCTTGGATTGTATCTTATTCCTGGTCCCTACCTTGGATTGTATCTTATTCCTGGTTCCTACCTTGGACTGTATCTTATTCCTGGTCCCTACCTTGGATTGTATCTTATTCCTGGTCCCTACCTTGGATTGTTTTATTCCTGGTCCCTACCTTGGATTGTATTATTCCTGGTCCCTACCTTGGATTGTATCTTATTCCTTGTCCCTACCTTGGATTGTATCTTATTCCTGGTCCCTACCTTGGATTGTATCTTATTTCTGGTCCCTACCTTGGATTGTATCTCATTTCTGGTCCCTACCTTGGATTGTATCTTATTCCTGGTCCCTAACATGGATTTTATATTATTCCTGGTCCCTACCTTGGATTGTATCTTATTCCTGGTCTCTACCTTGGATTGTATTATTCCTGGTCCCTACGTTGGATTGTATCTTATTCCTAGTCCCTACCTTGGATTGTATTATTCCTGGTCCTTACCTTGGATTGTATCTTATTCCTGGTCCCTACCTTGGATTGTATCTTATTCCCGGTCCCTACCTTGGATTGTATCTTATTCCTGGTCCCTACCTTGGAATGTATTATTCCTTGTCCCTACCTTGGATTGTATCTTATTCCTGGTCCCTACCGTGGATTGTATCTTATTCCTAGTCCCTACGTTGGATTGTATCTTATTCCTGGTCCCTACCTTGGATTGTATCTTATTCCTGGTCCCTACCTTGGAATGTATTATTCCTGGTCCCTACCTTGGATTGTATCTTATTCCTGGTCCCTACCGTGGATTGTATCTTATTCCTGGTCTCTACCTTGGATTGTATGTTATTCCTGGTCCCTTCCTTGGATTGTATATTATTCCTGGTCCCTACCTTGGATTGTATCTTATTCCTGGTCCCTACCTTGGATTGTATCTTATTCCTGGTCCCTGCCTTGGAATGTATTATTCCTGGTCCCTACCTTGGATTGTATCTTATTACTGGTCCCTACGTTGGATTGTATTATTCCTGGTCCCTACCTTGGATTGTATCTTATTTCTGGTCCCTATCTTGGATTGTATTATTCCTGATCCCTTCCTTGGATTGTATCTTATTCCTGGTCCTCACCTTGGATTGTATCTCATTCCTGGTCCCTACCTTGGATTGTATTATTACTGGTCCCTACCTTGGATTGTATATTATTCCTGGTCCCTACCTTGGATTGTATTTTATTCCTGGCCCCTACCTTGGATTGTATCTTATTCCTGGTCCCTACCTTGGATTGTATATTATTCCTGGTCCCTACCTTGGATTGCATCTTATTCCTGGTCCCTACCTTGGATTGTATCTTATTCCTGGTCCCTACCTTGGACTGGATCTTATTCCTGGTCCCTACCTTGGATTGGATCTTATTCCTGGTCCCTACCTTGGATTGGATCTTATTCCTGGTCCCTACCTTGGATTGGATCTTATTCCTGGTCCCTACCTTGGATTGGATCAACTGGGAGATTTAGATTTGCAACATCTGTAGGCACCCGGCTTGAAAACACTGCCAAACACTCAGTGATGTCACAGCACAGGGATAATACACACAGTGATGTCACAGTACAGGGATAATACACAGTGATGTCACAGTACAGGGATAATACACAGTGATGTCACAGTACAGGGATAATACACAGTGATGTCACAGAACAGGGATAAGACACAGTGATGTCATAGTACAGCGATAATACACTCAGTGGGGGTCTGAATATGGAGTCACATTCAAAATCACAGTGGAAAACCCCCCCTACAGGCTGATCCAACTTTATGTAATGTCCTTAAAACAAGTCACAATGAGGCTCAGTAGTGTTTGTGGCCTCCACGTGCCCGTATGACCTCCCTACAATGCCTGGGCATGCTCCTGATGAGGTGGAGGATGGTCTCCTGAGGGATGCCCTCCCAGACCTGGACTAAAGCATCCGCCAACTCCTGGACAGTCTGTGGTGGATGGAGCAAGACGTCCCAGATGTGCTCAATCGGATTCAGGGGAACGGGCGGGCTAGTCCATAGCATCAATGCCTTTCTCTTATAGGAACTGCTGACACACTCCAGCCAAATGAGGTCTAGCATTGTCTTGTATTAGGAGGAACCCAGGGCCAACCGCACCAGCATATGGTCTCACAAGGGGTCTGAGGATCTCATCTCGGTACCTAATGGCAGTCAGGCTACCTCTGGCAAGCACATGGAGGGCTGTGCGGCCCCCCAAAGAAATGCCACCCAACGCCATTACTGACCCACCACCAAACCGGTTCATGATGGAGGATGTTGCAGGCAGCAGAACGTTCTCCATGGCATCTCCAGACTCTGTCACGTCTATCACATGTGTTCCATGTGAACCTACTTTCATCTGTGAAGAGCAGAGGGCGCCAGTGGCGAATTTGCCAATCTTGGTGCTCTCTGGCAAATGCCAAACGTCCTGCACGGTGTTGGGCTGTAAGCACAACCCCCACCTGTGGAAGTCAGGCCCTTTTACTACCCTCAGAGTCTGATTCTGACCGTTTGAGTGGACGCATGCACATTTTGGCCTGCTGGAGGTCATTTTTCAGGCCTCTGGCAGTGCTCCTCCTGCTCCTCCTTGCACAAAGGCGGAGGTAGTGGTCCTGCTGCTGGGTTGTTGCCCTCCTACGGCCTCCTCCACGTCTCCTAATGTACTGGCCTGTCTCCTGGTAGCGCCTCCATGCTCTGGACACTACGCTGACAGACACAGCAAACCTTCTTGCCACAGCTCGAATTGATGTGCCATCCTGCATGAGCTGCTCTACCTGAGCCACTTGTGTGGGCTGTAGACTCCGTCTTACCACTAGAGTGAAAGCACCGCCAGCATTCAAAAGTGACCAAAACATCAGCCTGGAAGCATAGGAACTGAGAGGTGATCTGTGGTCACCACCTGCAGAACAACTCCTTTATTGGGGGTGTCTTGCTAATTGCCTATAATTTCCACCTGTTGTCTGTTCCATTTGTGTGATGTCCCAATACGGGATATCATTCCCCAGTCCTATCATCTTGAGTTCCTGTACGTCCTCAGGGCTCACTCTCAAAATCTCTCTCCCAAAATGTTTTTGCTCCTTCTCTTCTGAGCGCTATAATTCACCGGCAGAGCACTTTACATCCACATATGGGGTATTTCCTTACTCAGAAGAAATGGAGTTACAAATTCCGTTGGGTTTTTCTTCTATTACCCCTTGTGAAAATGAAAAAATTGGGGTAACACCAGCATTTTAGTGAAAAAAAAAGCAAATTTTTCATTTTTTCGTCCAAATTTAACAACTTGTAAATCACCTGTGGGGTGTTAATGCTCACTGTAACCTTTATTACGTTCCTCGAGGGGTGTAGTTTCTGAAATTTGGTCACATGTGGGTGGTTTTTTTTTTTCTGTTTATGTCAGAATTGCTGTAACTATCTACCACCCCTGTGCAAATCACCAATTTAAACCTCAAATGTACATGGTGCGCTCTCACTCCTGAGCCCTGTTGCGCGCCCACAGAGCACTTTGCGTCCATATGTGGGATATTTCCGTACTCAGCAGAAATAGTGTTACAAATTTTCGGGGTCTTTTCCTCCTTTTACCTCTTATGAGAATGAAAAGTAAGGGCAAAACAAGCACGTTAATGTAAAAAATAAAACATTTTTACACTAACATGCTGGTGTAGACCCCAAATTTTTCTTTTCATAAGGGGAAAAAGGAGAAAAAGCCCCCCAAAATTTGTAACGCAATTTCTCCCGAGAATGGAAATATCCATATGTGGCCCTTAACTGTTGCCTTGAAATATGACATGGCTTTGGAGTGAGAGAGCGCCATGCACATTTGAGGCCTAAATTAGGGATTTGAATCGGGACGGACCCGGATGTAAGCATTACACTTACCTTCACCACCAATACCCTACGGCAGTGTTTCCCAAACAGGGTGCCTCCAGTTCTTGCAAAACTCCCATCATTGGACAGTCAATGGAGGCTTCATTTTGAATACAGTGTTGTACTTGACGTTTATAATTTTTATTGGGGAGCGGGAGGGTCACTGAGTGAGGATGTGTATGTAGTATGTATATGTAGTGTTACACCCTTTATTTTGTGTTAGTGTTGTGTAGTGTAGTGTCTTTGGGGTACAGTCACATGGGCGGGGGTTAATAGCAAATTTTCCGCTGGGAAAATTTGCTGCATCTCAAGCTTGCAGCAGAAAAATCACTGTAAAAACATCCAGCTGTTGCAAAACTACAACTCCCAGCATGCACTGACTATGCAGGTTTACAACAGCTGAAGGCACGTGGGTTCTCAGTGTTTTCCCACTAGTGCGCCTCCATCTGTTGCAAAACTACAACTCCCAGCATGCACTGACAGTCGAAGGGCATGCTGGGATTTGTAGTTATGCAACAGCTGGAGTTGTACAGTTTTGAGACCACTGTGTAGTGGTTTCCAAACTGTGGCCTTTCAGATGTTGCAAAACTTCAACTGCCAGCATGCCCAGACTGTACAGGCATGCTGGGAGTTGTAATTCGGCAACATCTGAGGGGCCAGATGTTGCAGAACTACAACTCCTAGCAAGCCTGAACTGTCTGGGCATGCTGAGAGATGTAGATTTTCAGCATCTAGGGGGCCACAGTTTTGAGACCACTATCCAGTGATCTCCAAACTTTGGACATACAGATGTTGCAGAATTATAACTCCCAGCATGCCCAGACAGCCAACAGCTGTCTGGGCATGCTAAGAGTTGTACTTTTGTAACATCTGGAAGGCCACAGTGTGCGCCCGCACTGCTGCCTGACTTGATCATCGCATGCCTCCTGCTGCCGCTGAACACTGCATGCCTCCTGCCTCTGCTGATCTCTCCCACCACCGCCCGCAGCTCCTTTACCGGTTCCCCCTGCTCTGCTGGACCACCATTGGTGGGCAGAGCTGGGAAGCTAACCTTTGAACCTCCGCCTCCATCTGCTATTGATCGGTCGCTTGCAACCGACCAATGACAGGGGATAGGAGGAAGTGGCACCCCTGTCACCTCACTCCTATCCTTCAGAATGGTTAGAGCTGTCTCTGACAGCCCCGATCATCCTTATTTTCTGGGCGATCGGGTCACCAGGGAATGATTTCAGCAGGGATCCCGTCCTGATCACCGCCCGGTGAGCAGCGGTGATCGGAAATACGGAGGGCCTACAGGTACATCCTCCGTCCTTTATTACCGGGAAATGAGGGCGTACCTGTACACCCTCCATCTCCAACAGGTTAACTGGGCTGGGGGCAGATTGCCTTGCCCAAAGAACTGGAGTAAGCTGTAGGGTATATTTATTAGGTACAGTCCAGGATATTGCTTGGTATATGTTTTTAACATGAAAGTCTGTACAGTGGCAACCAGTGAGATCCTTTTAACCTGTTAAGGACATAGGGCATGAAGGTACACCCTTGTATCCTGGTACTTAAGGACCATGAGCATACCTGTACGCCCAGATGCCTTATGCGGCCTTGAAGTGAGCGCAGGAGGTACTATCAGACACTCATTGATAATGACAGGCAGCTGCGATCCCACCACTGACGGTCATTTTACCCTTTAGATATCGTAATCAATGCCGATCACAGCATCTAAAAGGAAAGTGCAACTTGTCATTAACTCAGTGGAGCTCACCGAACCACCACAATGTGATCGCAGGGATTCAGTGAGCTAAAATGGCGGAGTAGGGTCCCCTTACCTGCCTGCTGCCGCTGCTCTGATGATGTAGCCTGGGCTTAGTCAGGCTAGATCAGTGGATGGCCGATCACACTGTGTAATGCTATGCCATAGGCCCAGCATTATGCACTGATTCCAGTCTAATGATTACATATAAAAGTCCACTATAGGGACCTAAAAAGTGTAAAATAAAACATAACAATGTCTCTAAAATGATATACACCCGCTTATTTTTCCAGTTTACAAAAAAAAAAAATTACATATCGTATTTGTCGGGGTATACCACGCACCGGCCTATAACACGCACCCTCATTTTACCAAGGATATTTGGGTAAAAAAAGTTTTTTACCCAAATATCCTTGGTAAAATGAGGGTGTGTGTGTGTGCATGCGTATACCCCGATACACTGTTTCTGACCCCGCAGAATCCCCCAGGAAAGGCAGGGGGAGAGAGGCCGTCACTGCCCGCTTCTCTCTCCCCCTGCTTTTCCTGGGGTCTAGAGCCCTTCTGCCGCAGCTTCTCTCCCACTGGCTATCTACGCTGCTGCCCGTTCTCTCCCCCTTGCTACCAGCGCCACTGCCCCGTTGCCTCCCCCATCCCCGGTTGTATAATTACCTGTTGCCGGGGTCGGGTCCGTGCTGCTTCAGGCCTCCGGTGTGCATCCCCTGTGTCGCATAGCAATGACACAGAGGACGCACACTGGAGGCCTGAAGCAGCGCGGACCCGACCCCGGCAGCAGGTAATTATACAACTGGGGATGGGGGAGGCAACGGGGCAGCGGCGCCGGCAATGGGTGCCGCTGCCCCTTCTCTACCCCTGTCTGTCAGCGCCGCTGCCCCATTGCTGGCGCCGCTTCTCTCCCCCTGGCTATCGGCACCGGCAATGGGGCAACGGCACTGATAGCCAGGGGGAGAGAACGGGCAGCTGTACCAATAGCCAGGGGGAGAGAAGGGCCGGCAGCAGGGCTCTCGACCCCAGGACAGGCAGGGGCAGAGAGGCCGCTTTAAATGATTGAACTGCAGCGGCTTATCAGTGTATAACACGCAGGTAGACTTTAGCCTAAAAATTTTAGCCTATGAAGTGCGTGTAATACGCCGATAAATACGGTATTTGATATTGCCGCGTGCCAAACTTTCCAAACTATTAAAATATAATAGAATATGAAAATCATAAAAAAATACCAAACATAAATACCAAAAATACTGATTTTTAATGACATCATATATCAGGAGGAAATGTATTTAAAAAAAAAACTATCAAAAAGTTGCAATAAAACTAAAATGGTACAGATAAAAACTACAGATAATGGCAAACAAAAAGAGCCCTCATACATTATAGGGAAAAAATTAAGAAGTTATAGGGGTCTGATAGCAACTATTTTATGCATATCAATTTTGTTTAAAAAAAAAGTTAGCATTTTTCTAAGGTAGTAAAATAATAGAAAAACTGTATGAATCAGATATTGTTTTAATTGCATTGACCTTCAGGTTAAAAGTTGCAAAACTGCAGTTTTCTTATTAATTTCTGCCAATAATTATTATAATATTATAATACTAATAATTTGTTGGTTTCACAGAACATTTTATGATAAAATGAAAGATGTCATTACAAAGTACAATTTGTCAGCAAAAAACAAGCCTTATATGGGTCTGTGGGTGGAAAAGTAAAAGGCGTTTTTAATTTTAAAAGGAGAGGACGAAAAAACAAGAACTTAAAAATGAAAGATTTCTCAAAACCAAACAACCCCTAAATATAATAAATCCCTCCAAATACAAAAATTCCAAACACTGGTCTTAAGGTTCATCTTTAAAAAACGAGGAATATTTATAGCATTATGTCCGGACACAAGTGAATATTATGGACAAATGAGAGGACAGTCTGTATATACTGCTATCACTTATCCCAACCAACCTGACATATACAGATACCTATCACTCTACTTTCTAAGGACCCAGAACATCAGATTAATACCAACATACTGTGTCTTAAGAATGTTATCACCTATTATACCTTGTAAAGAAGGATTTCATCTCCCCTTAGAGTATAAATGATTTCTCAATACAGAAAACAGGACAACTGATTCTATTGTTATACATATTGGACCCTACTATGAAGCCTTCTGAACAGTTATTAATAGGGAGTGATTATCAGTATCTATGTGTTTATAAGCCTCTATATACACGATTGGGGTCATTTTATTGCACTTTATTAGATTTATAGTTTTATGCCGTTGCATTTTAATCCGATCCTATGTCTATGTACTATTGAAATAAATGGATTTGTTTTTTTCTGATTATTTCCTTTACGCCGTTGGCTTATTTACCTGAAGACAATATTTTTCAGCTTCATCCTGCAACATCAGAAGACGAGCGCACGAACCTTTGTTTAATGTTCCTCCTGTATTTACGTATGGAGCTTCTTCTGCTGGAATCAAAAGTCATCAAACATTAAACAAAGTAACTTCCTGCATTGTAACATAAAGTTATTATTATAAAACCTTCCCTGGCATCCTGCAAATGTTCCTAATATCTGATGCAATTCTGAATTCAGCTTCTTGGTCTTCTATTCTCTTCCATTAATGTAAGACGTGTCCCAGAGGGGCCTCAACAAAGCCCAACAGTTAAGTGTTGTTGTGTGCAATAATTGTTCTGCACTATTCTACACTGTGATTTTGCTAAACATGTTGATTATTAAGAATTGATTAAAATGCCGAACTGAAAGTATTAAAGAGATAACTCCAGATACACACACACTGTAGGAATCTTCCAAAGGAAGAGGAAAAAAATCTACAGAGTCATTATACACAGAGCAACAGTGCAAAACTAATCCTACATCCTAAATAGGCATATCATTACTAGAGATGAAGACAGAATAATTTATATGTAAATGAACAGAAAAAAGAGGCGCAGCATGTGCCGTTACCCTTAACAACCAAGTCTTATGGTATATATATCAAAGTTTAGGCTCAGCTTTTGGTGTTGTACTCTGGGCACAACACCATACAGCGCTTTTTGCCCAGGCAGTCGGTTGTCAACCGTTGCAGGAACCCGGGAGTGCTGCCAGCACCACTCCGTCCTGGAGTTTTCCTGGGATGGTCTGGAGAATAGAAGATTAACCACCACGGCTTGTGGTTGGAAAAAAGAGGTGCAAGGCGCTCTGCTCCGGTTGAAGAAGTTGAGTTCTAAGAAAGCTTACTATAAAGCTTACACTGAAGCATTACAGAGTGGTTCTAAAATTGGAGCCTTCTCCACAGGATCTGGTGCCCATGTCTGTTCTTCTCTCGACTTCAAGCAGTCCTCTTGGTGTGGGGAAGGAGAACTTCTTCAACCAGAGCAGAGCGCCTTGCACCTTTTTTTTCCAACCACAGGCCGTGGTGGTTAATCCTCTATTACTAGAGATGGTTGAATTGAACTCATAGAACCCAAGTTCAGTTAGAACTCAACTCGGCTAGACCCTGAACTTCAGGAGGTCCAGTTTGGCAGAACCTGCTAAAATAACATCAAATACATAACAAAGAGGAGAAGGAGGAAGGATAACATGATCTCAGGGAATCCCAAAATGCCTTTCAAACAGCTCTCCCAGCCAATCAAGAGGCAGTATAAGGTCCAGTATAAAAAGCCAACACACATAGCTTCAGCAGCCATTATAGAAATAGCAGTTGTTAGATGAAGATCTCTGTGAGGGACAATGAGCGGTGACCAACACAGATAGCAGTAGAAGCTACATACAGTATATAATAAATAAAATAAAGCAGCAGAAAGTTGTAATTATGTAAAAGTTTTTTTTTGTTTTACACAAATTGTGAAAAAGTCGCAATCCTGTTGCCACTCCCCAAACTGAAAATAATTTTCTGCAGTTTGTAAAAAAACACAGCCATTTTACTTTCAAATCACAAAACCTGTTGCTTCTCCCAAAACCTCTGTGTGCATTTAAGCCCCTCAGAAAGAGGAAAATTTTAGGCTTAATGATAAAAGCCCATGTGTGCTCGTGCCTCCAAGGTTTACATGCTTACTTGTACAACTCATAATCCCTAACAAAGGGTTAGAGGTGTGCCATAACTGCAAACAAGGGCACCACTATAGATGGCATATTCTATGGAAAGTTTTAAGGGTGGGAGGGGTGTATGGGTCTGCCAAGCAACAAACGCCCCGAATGGAGATGCTAGGGTCGTTATAAAGACCCACTCCCCTCCCACAATTTTAGTCCTACGGGCTTAATATTTGTGCTTGTTGCTCCAAGCATAACATACTTACCTATACAAATAATAGTTCTTACCAAGTGGTTAGAGGTGTGCCCACAATCGGGGGCACCCTTATGGAAGGGAAAAAACAAGACAAATAAGTTAGCAAGCCAAATTTATTAACACAATTGCATTACAAAACCAGATACTTAAAGGGGTACTCCAGTGGAAAAAAAAATTAATTAACTGTTGCCAGAAAGTTAAAAAGATTTGTAAATTTCTTCTATTAAAAAAATCTTTACCCTTCCAGTACTTTTTAGCAGCTGTTTGCTACAGAGGGAATTATTTTCTGTTTTTTTATTTCTTTTTTGTCTTGTCCACAGTGCTCTCTGCTGACACCTGATGCCCGTATCAGGAATTGTTCAGAGCAGGAGAAAATCCCCATAGCAAACCTATGCTGCTCTAGACAGTTCCTGAAACAGGCATAATGTGAATAGCAAAAGGAATTCCACTTACCTAATTTCTTGATTATAAATGGCATCACTTGGACGTTTGCGGCAACCAATACAGCACCGAAAAAATACATCACATACAGCTCAAACCTATAACCTTGCACATTCAAATAACCAAACTTAGAAACTGCTGCCATTCCCCTGTGTGGTTTCGGAAAGCCACAGGAGCAACAAGAATATCAGCTGAGCTACTTGCAAAGATACCGGAATGTTGAAGTTTTGAGCACTCGCCTGAAATCCTGAAAAATAACAGCAACCTTAATGGAAATGTCAATGCTCCTAACAAATTGCAGACACTTGGATCTGGATGGCTTTTGGAAAGTGCGGGAAAAATGAAAAGGAAGTCGGCTGGCGTCTTCCTGGTATAGTACGGATGATTTCAAACCCGTTTCGGTCCCGCCTTAGGGACCTTCCTCAGTGAAGTTATAAATTAATGAATAGCATTCTTTACTGCATACTATTCTTTACTTGCTAACTTCACTTAGGAAGGTCCCTAAGGCTGGACCAAAACGCATTTGAAATCACCAATACTATACCATGAGGACGCCAGCCTTTTCATTTTACCTGCAGTTTCCACAAGCCACCTGGATTCAAGGTCAGCAGGAACCTTGCAATTCATCACCGCTACCACCACCTCTGCTATTCATCACTGTTATCCATCACCACTGCTACCTCCAAGAACATCCAGCTCTGCACTGCACCTAGCATCCGTATACAAGAAGCAGGAGGTTTTCAGAAACACAGGAGAAGAACAGTGTTACCAGCTTTGCAGCGCTCTGTGTCACTGTGAGTATTAGGTCTGCTCCAGCGCTCTGTTCTCAGCACAGCCGGCGGCTAGAACAAGGGGACCTGCGTAGGATCGGGTGAGCGATATCATCTTACTACATCTTATTATTTTGCCATCAATCTTGCTTTGTGTCAGATCCTATGCTTTATGTTGTATAATTCTTTTTACTGAGGAAATTCGGATTTTATTTTATTTTACAATATTTTTTGAACATTTGATCTAACAATAACTGTGAATGGTCACATCCCACCAGAAGACTTCAGGTACCACCAGTATGCCACCACTAGAGATGAGCGAATCGAAGTTGACGAACCCTAATTCGTTACGAATTTCATGAAAAATTAGATTTGCAACGAATACGAATATCACTGCGATTCTATCGCACGAATCGCTTCATTAAACTCCATTTTACAGCGTTCCAGGCTATTGGGACCTAAGATGGCGGATCCACATGTGAGTACATGGGGCAGGGGATTATGGGAGGGCGGGAAACAGCGGCGGGAATGAAGGTAGGTGGGCTGACCTTGAATCACATGTGAGATGCAGCCTATCAGTGTTCACTGACCCCTGTGATGTCACAGCCCCTATATAATCGGCAGCCATCTTGCCTCTCTTCATTTCATCTATGCACTCAGATGGAGAGGACGGGACTGTGTGTGTGTGAATAGCTCATACCACAGCGTTACACTGCAACTGCTAGTCACATCAGCATTAGGGAAAGGCAGGAGTGCAGAGTGCTGTGCTGTTACACTGAGAAGGATCATTGATTGCTAAACCTCCTATTCACGTTATTGAGCATTGCAGCAGAGAGAGGCAGATAGCTGTCAGCTGCCTCATACAGATCTCCAAGCTGCCTCAACTTTATCAACCATCTTATCTCCTCATTTTTCAGCTCTATTGAGTTTTTTTTTTTTGCTCCACAAATCTTCTGCTGCTCAGAATTGTGTGACAGAGCGCAATTTAGGGTTTAATCCCTGTTTTTTTTTTTGTGGTGCTGCACTGTTGGGTCCTGCTGCTGTTCAGAAATAAGTCATATTAGTGTGGACTTTAGTGCCTTTTTACCATTTTTCACCTGTTACTCTGTCTCTGTGCTAAATTCAGTGTTATACCACACGTTATATACCTGCCGGTGTATTAACTCATTAAGGACTCAGGGTTTTTCAGTTTTTGCACTTTCGTTTTTTAACGATCATAACCTTTTCAATTTACCACCTAAAAATCCATATTATGGCTTATTTTTTGCGTCACCAATTCTACTTTTCAGTGACATTAGTCATTTTACCCAAAAATGCACGGCGAAACGGAAAAAAAAAAATCATTGTGCGACAAAATCGAAGAAAAAATGCCATTTTGTAACTTTTGGGGGCTTCCGTTTCTACGCAGTGCATATTTCGGTAAAAATTATACCTTATCATTATTCTGTAGGTCCATACAGTTAAAATGATCCCCTACTTATATAGGTTTGATTTTGTCGCATTTCTGGAAAAAATCATAACTACATGCAGGAAAATGTATACGTTTAAAAATGTCTTCTTCTGACCCCTATAACTTTTTTATTTTTCCACGTACAGTGCGGTATGGGGACTCCTTTTTTGCGCCATGATCTGAAGTTTTTATCGGTATGATTTTTGTTCTGATCGGACTTTTTGATCACTTTTTATTCATTTTTTAATGGTATAAAAAGTGACCAAAAATGCTTTTGCGCGTACGCCATTGACCATGTGGTTTATTTAATGATATATTTTTATAGTTCGGACATTTACGCACGCGGCGATACCACATATGTTTATTTATTTTTTTTTTACAGTGTTTTATTTTTTTTTATTGGAAAAGGGGGGTGATTCAAACTTTTATTAGGGGAGGGGTTAAATGACCTTTATTAACACTTTTTTTTACTTTTTTTTTGCAGTGTTATAGGTACCATAGGGACCTATAACACTGCGCACACTGATCTCTTATACTGATCATTGTTATCCCATAGGGACCTATAACACTGCACACACTGATCTTTTACACAGATCACAGGCGTGTATTAACACGCCTGTGATCAGTGTTATCGGCGCTTGATTGCTCCTGCCTGGATCTCAGGCACGGAGCAGTCATTCGCCGATCGGACACCGAGGAGGCAGGTAAGGGCCCTCCCGGTGTCCTGCAAGCTGTTCGGGACGCTGCGATTTCACCGCGGCGGTCCCGAACAGCCCGACTGAGCAGCCGGGTCACTTTCACTTTCACTTTCACTTTAGCTTTGACCGCCGCTTCTAAAGGGTTAATACTGCACATCGCCGCGATCGGTGATGTGTGGTATTAGCGCGGGTCCCGGCCATTGATGAGCGCCGGAACCGACGCGATATGATGCGGGTTCGCGGCGCGATCCCGCTTCACATCGCGGGAGCCGGCGCAGGACGTAAGTATACGTCCTGCGTCATTAAGGGGTTAAAGAAAAAAAAATGTTCCTGAGTACAAATACGCTTAACAGTTGCCTTATCATTGCACAGGGCCTACATACAAGCAAATAGCGTACCATATACCACCTTTTTTCTGTCTCTGTGCTAAATTCAGTGTTATACCACACGTTATATACCTGCCGGTGTATTAAAGAAAAAAAAGTAAAAATACACTTAACAATGCGCTAATCATTGCAAAAGGCCTACATACAACCAAGTAGTGTACTATTTAGTACCTGTATTTCTGTCTCGGTGCTAAATTCAGTGCTATTCCACACATTAGTATACACTGGCTGGTGTATACAACAAAAAAAATAGTTTTTTTTCTGCGTATAAATACGCATACCAGTGCGCTCATTATTGCAAAGGGCATACATACAACAAAGGAGTGTACTATTTAGTAACTGTTATTCTGTCTAGGGCCTATATACTTTGAAAGGACAGCTGTAAGTAATCGGCTGCTGCTGTTCTATACCCTCATAAACGCACTAAGTATGTCAGGCAGGGAAGTGCCAGGACGTGCACAGAGAAGGGGCAGAGGCCTACATACGTCAGGCAGAGTTGGCAGCAGACTTGGGGCGAGTGGCAGCAGGAGTCGCAGCAATAGGCCTGAGCTCCCGTTAACACCCAGCGGTCGTGTCGTCGACCCATCTCTCCTCCTCAATTGGTTTGCACACTCATCCCCATCATCATAAGCGACATCTCACAACCCCAGTCAAGAGTCGGTGGGTTCCTCAGACACAACCCTCAGTTGGCATGGCCCGGGAGCAGTCCCCGTAATCCCATTGCCTTTGTCCTATGCTGTTCCCTCTCCCAAAGAAGTATCTCATGCTTTGGGTTCAGCTCCACTATTTAGTGAGGACTATGTAATAGAGGACAGTCAGTATCTAATGGGCAGCCAAGAATGTGAGAAGACATGCATCCCTTGCTCCGCAAGGAGGGCTAGTATTGATGCGGAGAGTGGCGTGGGAGGCAGTGTTTCAATTGTTCAGGGTCCTGAGGCAGACACTGTTGTGGAACATGAGGAGGACATCAGTGACGTGCACACATCTTTTGATGATGATGAAGCCGATCGTAATTGGTTGCCGGGTGCAGAAGCCGGGGCTTCATCATCATCATCAAGAGAAGACATTTGCTCTTTGTCTATGAGGCAGCAAGGCGGTAGCACGGTTGGCAATCAGCGTGGTGGTGGCAGTAGTGGAAATTCAGGAGCCAAACTTGCCAGGGGGAGGCCACCTGCTTCGCGGCAAGCTACCATTCAGGGAGGTAGTGGAACAGGGGTTCCTGGAGACGGCCCCAATAGCAGTGAAATAGTGCGAACTGCGGGTGGGAAAATCAGCTACTCTGCGGTGTGGTTGTTCTTCATAAAGAATCCGGAGGACCTTAGCGTAGTCACATGCAAAATCTGTGGGCAGAAAGTGAAGCGTGGCCAGAGTCCCAATCTCGGCACCACGGCCCTGCGTCAACACATGATTCGCCACCATAAAGCGGCCTGGGATAACCGTGGCTCCGAGGTAGTGGTCCAGCCTGCCGCATCACCCAGTCGCGATTCGCTCCCTCCGTCATCCAGCCAAGGCTCCACCACCTCAGCCGAAGGGAGCATTGTGTCAAACCCTCCTTCTTGCGCTCCTGCTTCTTCCGCTCGAAGTCATCCATTCCGCCAACAATCGATCGGCAAAGCCATGTCCAAGAGACAACAGTATGCGCCTACTCATCCAATGGCGCAGAAGTTGAATGTGCTCCTGTCTAAGTTGCTGGTGTTGCAGTCCCTCCCTTTCCAACTGGTGGACTCTGCAGCTTTCAGGGAATTGATGGCTTGTGCCGAGCCGAGGTGGAGAGCCCCAAGCCGTCATTTCTTTGCGAAGAAGGCAGTACCAGCCCTGCATAAGTTTGTACAAGAGAAGGTTGGCCAGTCCTTGAGCCTGTCGGTGTGTTCAAAAGTGCACGACAGCGCTGACGTGTGGAGCTGTAACTACGGGCAGGGACAATACATGTCTTTTACGGCCCACTGGGTAAATGTTGTTCCTGCACAGCCACAACAGCAACTTGGACAGGTCACACCGCTTCCTCCTCCACGCTCTGGCTCCCAGGCAGTTGGTCCTTTTACAGTGTGCGCCTCCTCCTCCTCCTCCCCCGTGTCCTTGGCCTCCACTGCACGTCCAAATCTCAGTGGCCCTTCATCTTACCACGTGTGTAGGGCACAGCAGTGTCAAGCCGTCCTTCACATGGTTTGCCTTGGCGAATGGAGTCACACAGGGGAGGAACTGCTAAAGTTCATTAGGGAAGAAATCCGAGTATGGCTTACTCCACAAAATCTGGAAATGGGAACCATGGTGACCGACAATGGGAAGAACATTGTGGCCGTGCTGCGACAAGGAAGTGTGAACCATTCGCCCTGCATGGCACACGTGTTGAATCTGGTTGTCAAGAAGTTCATCAAGTCTTCACCCCATTTGCAAGACGTCCTGGCAATGGCAAGGAAACTGTGCATGCACTTCAGCCACTCGTACACCGCCAAGCACACTTTGCTTGAGCTGCAGCGTCAGAACGGTATCCCACAACATAGTCTCATTTGTGACGTTGCCACACGTTGAAATTCCACCCTCCATATGTTTGACAGACTATACAAACAAAGAAAAGCCATCACAGATTTTTTGATGATACAAGCAGATAGGAGTACTCCCCTGTGTAACTTCAATGTGAACGAGTGGCAGCTCATACGTGACACCTGCCGTTGCTGAGGCCCTTTGAGGAAGCCACATTTTTTGTTAGTTGCACGAATTACGCCATGAACAACGTAATTCCACTCCTACATTTACTCCAAAAAATGATTGAAAACATGGCTGGTCATGGCAATGGAGATGTTGTGCCTACATCAGAAGGCTACATGAGTCCTGTGGGGGATGAACTGGAGGAGGATGATGAGGGGCAGAGCGGAGCACAGTTTACGGTGGATGAGATGTCGGGTGTTTTTGGTCATTGGACAGGAGAGGAGGAGCAGGAGCAACCAGAGGAGCTGGAGGGTTATTACGAGGGAGGCGAGACAGAGGACCCAGATACACCGTGGCAGTATGCAGTGGAGATGGAGGCAGGTAGTCCCAGCGAGTCACTGTCACAAATGGTACGATGCATGCTGAGTTGCTTGCGTAGTGACCCCCGGATTGTCAAAATTCGTCAGCGCGATGACTTCTGGATCTCCACCTTATTAGACCCTCGCTACCGGCCCAGAATGGGGGCCTTCCTTTTTTACACCCACACAGAAGGAGGACAAACTGACCTACTTCAGGGAGCTTCTACGTAGTCGGTTGGCCGATGGCCAAATGGTCCATCCACTCGCAGGTCTGACTCGCGGGGCCTTCTGCGCTCACCTTCTACTGCCACGGCTCCTGGGGAGGGGAGGGGTGGCAGAAGCAGTACCGGCTCAATCAGCAGCAGCCTGAGTCTACAGTCGCTGATGAGTAGCTTCCTTCAGCCGCATAGTGAATCTACTCATCAGCAGCAGGTGGACATGGAGCAGGACCTGAACCAGCAGGTGGTGGCTTACCTCGACATGACCCTGCCAACAACCGTTGAAGATCCGCTGGACTTCTGGGCAGCCAAACTCGATTTATGGCTGCAACTAGCGGAGTTTGCCCATGAAAAGCTGTCCTGTCCGGCCAGTAGTGTGCCATCATAGCGGGTGTTTAGTGCGGCCGGGGCCATAGTCACCCCAAGGCGACCTTGTTTGTCCACTAAAAATGTGGAGAGACTGACGTTTGTCAAGATGAATCAGGGATGGATCAGCCAGGATTTCCAGCCACCAATGACAGATGGGTCTGAGTAGATTGACCATGCTCCTACAACAAAATTTTCTCTATTGTGGTTGGTTATGAAACCCTCTGGGGCAGACCTGGGCATTGTACGGCCCACTTGCCACATACGGCCCTTTGATTGGCTCTGACCGGCCCGCGCTGATTGGGGGACAACTATGCTGCCTAATCGGGGGTACAACTATGTTCCTAATCTGGGGGACAAGTATGCTCCTAATCTGGGGGACATCTATGCTGCCTAATCTGGGGGACAACTATGCTCCTAATCTGGGGGACATCTATGCTGCCTAATCTGGGTAACATCTATGCTGCCTAATCTGGGGGACATCTATGCTCCTAATCTGGGGGACATCTATGCTGCCTAATCTGGGGGACAAGTATGCTCCTAATCTGGGGGACATCTATGCTGCCTACTCTGGGGACAAGTATGCTCCTAATCTGGGGGACATCTATGCTGCCTAATCTGGGTGACATCTATGCTGCCTAATCTGGGGGACAAGTATGCTCCTAATCTGGGGAACATCTATGCTGCCTAATCTGGGGGACAAGTATGCTCCTAATCTGGGTGACATCTATGCTGCCTACTCTGGGGGACAAGTATGCTCCTAATCTGGGTGACATCTATGCTGCCTAATCTGGGTGACATCTATGCTGTCTACTCTGGGGGACAAGTATGCTCCTAATCTGGGGAACATCTATGCTGCCTAATCTGGGGGACATCTATGCTGCCTAATCTGGGGGACATCTATGCTGCCTAATCTGGTTGACATCTATGCTGCCTAATCTGGGGGACATCTATGCTGCCTAATCTGGGGGACAAGTATGCTCCTAATCTCGGGGACATCTATGCTGCCTAATCTGGGGGACAACTATGCTCCTAATATGGGGAAAACCGAAGCTTCTGGCTTGGGGCCTATAATTTTTTGAAGTTTAGCAGTAGCTAAATACATGCTTAATGCAAATGTCAACGTTGATCTTTAAATGTAAGGGGTTATGAAACCCTCTTGGGTAGTGCGAATGACTGCTCCAGACTCATTCTGTGTCTTTCACAAACTACTTGCCTCCCTGGTGCCTCAGGCCTTGGGCCTATAATTTTTTGAAGTTTAGCAGTAGCTAAATACATGCTTAATGCACATGTAAACATTGATCTTTAAATGTAAGGGGTTATGAAAACCTCTTGGGTACTGCAAATGCATGCTCCAGACTCATTCTGTGTCTTTCAGGAACTACTTGCCTCCCTGGTGCCTCTGGCCTTGGGCCTTACATTTTTGGATGTTTAGCAGTAGCTAAATACATGCTTAATGCAAATTTCAACAATGATCGTTAAATTCTCGGCGCTCTGCCAGGGCCTTCTCCTACCCCGCCTCAGCCGATCCGAGGACCTCACTAACCAACTCACTAACTAATCCAATCGCTTATAGCGACGGGCAGTGTGTACAAAGGGCAGGGACTTAATCAACGCCAGTTTATGACCCTCACTTACTGGTAATTCCTCGTTTTAAGGTTAAATAATTGCAATCACAGATCCCTATTACAAACTGGTTTCAGCGTGCAACACGCAACACCTGTCCTTGAAAGATAGAGACACGCTAATCCGTTCTGTGGAGCGCTAGTGCGGCCCAGGACATCTGAGGTCATAACACACCTGTTATTGCTCAATCTCGCAATTGATCGGGTAAAGGTAAGGGGTTATTAAAACCTCTTAGGTACTGCTGAAGCCTACTCCTGACTGCTCCTGGTGCAATGTATGGGGTAATTAAATACTCTTGGGTAGTGTTATTGTTAAATTTACTGGTAATGTTATCAGTAATAAAATTTAATTTAGCAGAATGCTAACCGTTACACAACGGAACGCTTGTTGCGTGTGATTTTTTAATGAGAAAAAAAATAGATGGAGAGGGATTAACTCTGCTTAATCATTTTTGGCAAATAGAATCCTTTTGCCATCTGATTTTTTGGAGACAGATGCACTTACACACATGTAATAATTTTTTTAACCAAATTTCAAACATTGTGTGGTTTATTACTTTTGAGAAGAATGTCTTTGGGTGGTCCACCCTCCTGCATTATAGAGTCTTCTGAACTGCTATATATGCGCTTGTTTTTTTTTAAAAAGGTATTTTGTCCGAAAATTTCGATAAAATTTAGCTTTTTTTTTTTGGGTGGATTGTGAAGCCCGGGTGACGGGTGTGTAGTGTGTACTCGTGCATCAGTCAACTCCATTCTGTGTCCGTTAGGCAATATATGGGTTACTGATGCAGCAGAGGTGGGGCCTTGGTCTTGGAATTTCAATTATTTAAAAAAAAATTAACATATTGTGTGGTTTATTATATTATAGAAGAATGTCTTTGGGTGGTCCACCGTCCTGCATTATAGAGTCTTCTGAACTGCTGTATATGCGCTTGTTTTAACAAAAAGGTATTTTGTCAGACAATTTCAAAAAAAAATGTGTTTTTTTGGGGTGGATTGTGAAGCCCGGGTGTGTACTCGTGCATCAGCCAACTCCAGGCTGTGTCTTTCAGGCAATCTATGGGTTACTGATGCAGCTGAGGTGGGGCCTGGGTCTTGGAATTTCATTTTTTTTTTTTTATTCAACAATTGTGTGGTTCATTATTTTTGAGAAGAAAGTCTTTGGGTGGTCCACCGTCCTGCCTTATAGAGTCTTCTGAAATGTTGGATATGCGCTTGTGCTTACAAAAAGTTTTAAATAAAAAAAAAAATGTATACAATTTTGTTGATAGGACAGGGATTAACTCTGCTTCATCATTTTGGGTGAAAAAAGTCCTTTGGTGATCTGATCTTTTGGAGACAGATGAGCTTACACACATATTGAATTAGTTTTTGTAAAACCATTTCAAACATTGTGTGGTTTATTATTTTTGAGAAGAATGTCTTTGGGTGGTCCACCGTCCTGCATTATAGAGTCTTGTGAACTGTTGGATATGCGCTTGTTCTTACACAAAGGTATTACTTTAAAAAATTTCTAAAATGTTGTTGTTTTTTGGAGGGGATTGTGAAGCCCGGGTGTGTACTGGTGCATCAGCCAACTCCAGGCTGTGTCGTACAGGCAATATATGGGTTCCTGATGCCGCAGAGGTGGGGCCTGGGTCTTGAAATTTCTAATTTTTGGATAGCGGGTGCTACCATTGAGAAATCTTTGACAAAAATTTCATAAATTGTGTTGGTTTTTTGGGGTGGATTGTGAAGCCCTGGTGTGTACTCTTGCATCAGCCAACTCCAGGCTGTGTCATGCAGGCAATATATGGGTTACTGATGCCACAGGGGTGGGGCCTGGTTCTGGAAATTTCAAATTTTGGGATAGCGGGTGCTACCAATGAGAAATCTTTGACAAAAATTTCTCATTGTGTTGATTTTGGAGGGGATTGTGAAGCCCTGGTGTGTACTGGTGCATCAGCCAACTCCAGTCTGTGTCCTACAGGCAATATATGGGTTACCGATGCCGCAGAGGTGGGGCCTGGGTCTGGAAATTTCTAATTTTTGGATAGCGGGTGCTACCAATGAGAAATCTTTGTCAAAAATGTCATATATTGTGTTGTTTTTTGGGGGGGGATTGTGAAGCCCAGGTGTGTAGTGTACTAGTGCATCAGCCAACTCCACGCTGTGCCATTCAGCCACTAAATGGTCTCCTCATGCTGCCAACATGTCCACGCTATGTCATTCAGTCACTATATGGTCTCCTGACACTGATGCCACCATCAGGCTCTGTCATTGTGCTGCTGTGCGGCAGCGATTCTAAGAGCGATGCCGGTAATCTGCATGCTATTCTGAATAACAGTATTATTTCACTACCCCAGCAGACTCCATATGCATTTTAGGACACAGCAAAGTGTTCTATACCCCTATAGAGGCTGTATGTAGGCTAGAAATAGCCTTTTTTAACATCGATTCGCCGCAAAAAAATTTGGATCGAAACAAACTTTTAGGGAAAATTCGGCAAATCGGCCGAATCGAATTTTTGAAAAGTTTGCTCATCTCTAGTGGCGACCAAGGATGACTTGCATGACTTATCTGCCACCAACTATGGTTCAAGCCGCAACGTTTTAGGGCACTAAAACTAAATCTTTCGAAAACAGAACTTCTTGTCTTTTCTCCATCAACTGATACTTTACCTAACCCTGACATTTCCATCTCGGTATGTGGTACTACTATAACTCCCGGGCAGCAGGTTCGCTGTCTTGGAGTTATACTTGACTCTGATCTTTCTTTCACTCCCCATATTCAGTCTCTTTCACGTTCTTGTCACCTGCATCTCAAAAACATTTCAAGAATCCGCCCGTTTCTCACTATTGAAACTGCTAAAACTCTCATTATTGCTTTGATTCACTCCTGCCTCGACTACTGTAACTCTTTACTAATAGGCCTTCCTTTCTCCAGACTTATCTTCCTCTCCAGCCGCTACACTGATGCCTCCTCCCTGTGCCAGTCACTACACTGGTTACCAATTCAGTCCAGAATACAGTACAAAGTCTCCTCAGTCTCACACACAAAGCTCTCCACAATGCTGCACCTCCCTACATCTTCTCTCATCTCCGTCTACCATCCTACACGTTCTCTCCGATCTGCTAATGATCTCACACTAACATCTTCTATAATCCGAACTTCTCACTCCCGTCTCCAAGACTTCACTTGTGCTTCACCAGTTCTCTGGAATGCTATCCCTCAATCCCTCAGACTCAACAACAACATCCATAGTTTCAAATGTGGCCTAAAAACACATCTCTTCAGACAAGCCTATAACAGTCTCTAATTGGCCTCAACATATCCCCAACATATCCCCACACCTCTTGTTTGAATAGTTATTGTGTAATATTATGTCTGATACTTGTCTTTGTTTGTACCCCATAATTGTAAGCGCTGCGGAATCTGTAGGCGCTATATAAATAAATAAATAAATAAAATAAATAAATGTGCCGCCTAACATGGGGGAATCTATGTACTTCCTATAGGGGGGATCTAACTATGTGATGGCTAAAGGGGGATCTATCTATGTGCTGCCTAAAGGGGGCTCTAACTATGTGTTGCATAATATGGGGAAATCTATGTGCTGCCTAAAGGGGGGGGGGATCTAACTATGTGATGCCTAAAGGGGGGCTCTATGTGCTACATAAAGGGGGCTAAAGCATGTTATTCCAAAGAATTTAGGAATGTTAGGTGATTTATGCCCTTTATGGATTAAAACCAGACTCTGCATCAACTCTGTAATTTTCCAGTTTTGCCATGGATCCTCCTCCAGCACGCCACAGTCCAGGTATTAGTCCCCTTGAAACAACTTTTAAATCACTATTGTGGCAAGAAAGTGTCCTTGTGGGTTTTAAAATTCACCTGCCCATTGAAGTCAATGGCGGTTCGCCCAGTTCGCGGGTTCGCGAACATTTGCGGAAGTTCGCGTTCGCCGTTCCCGAACCGAAAATGTTATGTTCGCGACATCATTAACCTGCAAGTCTAATGCAATGGGTATTAAGCATTGGTTTAAATGCTCAATAAAGCAGGTAGCTCCGATCCCCCCGTTTTAAATGATCTTATGTGTTCTCTAATCCTTTCAAAAAGTCTTTGTTTGGTCTTTCCTATGTAAAAAGCGAATAAAGGAGGTGCAGAGGTCGTGTGCAGAAGTGATCATGATGCAGAAGTGGCCAGTCAACTTGGTAACATTATGATATGTGAGTCACTGGCCAATGAGCCCAAACATAGGATCCAGAATAAACTAAGATCCCTCTTACGCCAATACACTGAAAAAGGTATTCTCTCTGAAGTTACAGCCAGAAAATTGTTAGTGGAATACCCCAAGAGGCCTTATTGGTGTATACTACCTAAAATACACAAGTCGCTGAGCCAGCACCTGGGACGCTCCATAGTGGCGGGGGTTGGCTCAGCGGCAGAGGCCCTTTCAGGCTTTTTGGATTAGTTATTATGCCCATTAATGAGTATGGCTCTCTGATACCTGAAGGACACAGGGGAATTAATAAAAATTCTTGAACATTTTGAGTGGCAGAAGAATTACCAGTTAGCATCTATAGACATCAAGAGCCTGTACACCCGCATCCCTCATAATGGGGGTGTTCAGGCTATTCATGACGTCTTAATTCAAGTAGGCAAATTGTCTCCATTTATTGAGTTGATTACTTATGTCCTTCTATTGATCCTAAATAACATTGCATTTACCTCTGATGGCATTTGGTGAAGACAAAAACAGATCACGCCTGATGAAAGGGATATTCATTCCCTGAAACGCGTTGTGTGTGTACCAATAAATGGTTAAACTTACTTGAATTAATTCTCCAAGTTATTACAGCAGCGCAATATCAAGCTTCCAGTTTTTCCCTATCTTATGTGTTCATACAAAAACAGGGCACGGCTATGGGCATGCCCATCTCTTGCACATATGCCAACCTGTTTCTGTCTTAACTAGAACAAAATTTAGAGAAATGAAATTAACAGCGTGGAATATGCAGAAAATCCCTTTATTGAATAAAATCCGGAACACAGCACAGAAAAAACATGATGACGCGTTTCAGGCGTGGATCGCCCTTAGTGATACACTTATGTGACCAATGGATACAGTATGTAGGAACTGCTCCTTTTGCAATCTAAACATGTCAGAGAAAAGGTTTGAACTGGGCTCACATGACATTTCAGTGAATCAACTGATCACTTGTAAATCATTTCTTGTCTACTGTATTTGTATTTGTAGCCTGTAGTCCGTGTAGATTTTATTTTACATAGGAAAGACCAAAATTAGATTTTTTTAAAGGATTAGAGATCACATAAGATCAGTAAGAATGGGGATCAGAGCTACCTGCTTTATTGAGCATCGGAATGAGGAAATAAGCATCTATATGCAAAGGGAGGCGTAGTGGATCATGTATTTGGAGGCTACCGGGCTGCTTGGATTAAATGAGCGGAACGACCTTAATGCATTTCTGTAATCCTTCAGTGACATAGGTATTGCTTTTAACATACTGCTGCGCTGTATTGTTTTTTGTGTATTATTACTTGTTGTATTTTGTGATGTTTTCACTGTTTGTACGATATGTATATAAAGCGCACCTGCTAGAAGACTGACATCACTAATGGGCATGATGATGTGCCGCTGTGTGTGAAACAGCCGCTGTCACTCGCCCGATGAAACGCTCCGGCCTTCACGAATACTCTGCTCTCTGAGATGTTGGACTTGTGTTGCTGAACATATGGAATAAAGTTTAATCTTTTAATCTGGAGGGTGAGAGCAGTGATCTTATTTTCTCTTTATCGCTAGTTTATTTTTATGTTCACATCTCTTCTATATGGAATTTGGGTAAAGGGGGGGGGGATTTAAGCTTTTAGTACTATTTAGCATGGATTTACATTTATTAGCTTTTTTAAACTTTTTTTTCCCTTTTTTTGCAGTCCTTTGATTGCATACATTGTTCAATGATATGCCATAGCATAGCATTGGTCAGTGTTCTGTGCTCAATTGCTCCAGCCTGAAGAGCCTGGATGGAGCATCAAGAGAGAAATTTGAAGGTGAGGAAGCAAATTAAGGCCCCCCCCCCCCCTCCCCACCATCATCCTCTCAGCTGATCGGGACACTACTTTTTTTTACCGCAGTGGTCTCGATCAGCTCCGCTGAGCTGCCCGGAATACTTTTTTTTAAAATTTTTGACGCAGCCATCAACTTTGGTCGCTGCGTCTAATGGGTTAATGGCAGGCATCACCACGATCGGTGATTTGGGGCATAAGACACAGGTCCCGGCTTTTGAAAGCCGCCAGGATCACCCTGCTATTACCCATCATGGCAGAGAAGCAGGCGTGTCATAGCAGAGAAGCGGGCGCAGGGCGTACATGAATGCCCCGCATCCTTGAGGAGTTAAGAGAATCTACACAAGGGAGCGCTCTGTGGATGTGTTGTATGTTTTTAATACTATGCACATGTTACCTATCACATCTTCACACCTTCAGGTTTACGTTTTTATAGTATGAACATACGTTTTTATTATGTGTATCTTTCCTGTGAAGCCTTCTATCTTATGTTGTGTAATATTATGTAGATCTTGTTTGTCATGTCTTCAGGCTGGTATTTTATGCTATGTAATATTATCTCGTCATTTGTGTTTTATTTTTGTTGCATTAGATCTGTTATGGCTACAAGCATTGCCACAGCATTGTACTGTCAACCTTTCTCTTCATGACTTTAGGTGGTCAAATGTTGTCAGTGTCATGTTTATGATAGGCTTGTCATGCTTATCAGATATGAATCATATCATTAGTACTGGCCTGTCATGCTAAAGTTGTTCCAATGTCATTTTTGTCTCAAATCTTATCAGGTAGTCACAATAGCACGCCGTTATTTTTTATATTTAGGTCGATGACATCAGCAGGCCTGTCACGACATAATCCTTTTATACTGATGTTCTGAGGCCTATCTAGATATGCCTATCTCAAGTACGCAGGCCGCAGTCTTTAGATTCATATTTTTCACTGCCACGTTTTACTGTTCATTTCCTTGTGTTCATTAGGCTTTTCACGTCTGGCTACATTATTACTGGGGGAGGGGGGTTGGGAAAGGTCAATTTTTCTATATTCAGGGTTGTCAAGTTTTTAGCCTGTTACAATGCAATTTTTTCTTATATAGTTAGGTTTTCATGTCTTCAGGTTGCTAGAATACCGTCACTGTTCACATTTTCTTGTAGTCAAGCGTATAAGCTTTCAGGTGGTATCATTACTGTCATGTTTCAGGTAAGTCACAAAATCATCACTGTTAATTAATTTTGTTAATACGGTTGTGTTTGGATATCACAATATCTTTGCTGTCATATTCTCATGGTCTAGGTCCATCATGAAAGGAGGATCACAATGTTATCATGTCTTTTCTGTGTATGCAAATCATTAAATACTTAGGTAGTCATGCCACCAATACTATTACATTCTCACACTGAGGCGCGCAACATCTTCAGATCGTCAAAATATTATTTTACATTTCCAGGTGTTTCAGTTGTCACTTTTCAGTTATTGTTACATTTCGCAAACATTCAGGCACATCATATTTGCAAACAGGTATGATATTGTCGCTGGTTACGTCTTCACATTGCCTGCCTTTCACGTTTTAGGTGGGTCGAATTTTCTTAGGTTAGGTACATGTAAGGGTAATTGGGGTAAGGCAGTTTAGCTTTTCAGGGGTCACAATAATGATAGTGTCACAATTGCAATAGGTAAAACTGAAATAAAGAGATAGACATCGCTCCGTGGTTTGATATCGTAGTTACAGGGTAAGGGCTAAATGCAGAAAAGCGCTTACCGCATACAGTTACACTCGACTAAGTGTAACAATGGATAAAAGCATGAAAGATAGGGAATCTGCAGCTACTCCACGTCTAACAGCAAAGAGCAAACAGAACAAATCCTCACATGTGGCGATGGGATATAGAGTGCAAGACACCAAGGTAGTAGGAAGTGAGGTTTATTCACCCATGATGCAACGCATTTCACAGATAGACTGCTTCATCAGGCATCAATGATAGACTGCCTGATGAAGCAGTCTATCTGTGAAACGCGTTGCATCATGGGTGAATAAACCTCACTTCCTACTACCTGGGTGTCTTGCGCTCTCTATCCAATTGCAATAGGTGGCAAGTTGGCATGTCTCTAATATAATATTGGTAGTAGTAATTTCACAGCAATGTTGAGTTAAAAAAACACATCTTCAGGTGGGATACAACAATTCACAGTTATTGTTACTGACACGTCTTCAAAGCAATAACAACTTGACTCAAAGGTTGTGGCATACTGGTGGTACCTGAAATCTTCAGGTGGGATGCGACAATTTACAGTAATTGTTACTGACATGTCTTCAAAGCAATAACATCCCGACTCAAAGGTGGTGGCCTACCGGTGGTAGCTGACATCTTCAGGTGGGATGCAACAATTTACAGTTATTGTTACTGACACATCTTCAGACCAATAGCATCTCAACTCATAGGTGGTGGCATACCAGCAGTACATGACATGTCTTCAGGAGGGATGTGACCATTCACAGTTATTGTCACTGACACGTCTTCAAAGAAATAACATCTCGACTCAAAGGTGGTGGCATAACGGTGGTACCTGACGTCTTCAGATGGGATGCGAACATTCACAGTTATAGGGTAGGAAAGACAAAAGAACTAGTGCTCAAGTTCTATAAATATAATGCACATGTAATATTGAAACAAGATGACATTTATTAGTAAATGTATAAAAATGTATATGCTATCTCAACTGATAGGGCGCTTGTCAGACAGTGAAATAAAAATGTAGTGATCAAATTTTCTAAAAACATTCATGAATGAAATAAAATCCGAACTTCCTCAGTAAAAAAAAAAAAATAAGTCATAGGATCTTACACAAAGTCAAGATTGATGGCAAAATGATAAGATGTAGTAAGATTATATCACTCACCCGATCCTACGCAGGTCCCCTGGTTCTTGCTGCTGGCTGTGCTGAGAACAGAGCGCTGGAGCAGACCTAGTACTCACAGTGAGATGGAGCGCTGCAAAGCTGGTAACACTGTTCTTCTCCTGTGTTTCTGAAAACCTCCTGCTTCTTGTATACGGATGCTAGGTGCGGTGCAGACCTGAATGTTCTTGGAGGTAGCAGTGGTGATGGATAACAGTGATGAATAGCAGAGGTGGTGGTAGCAGTGATGAATAGCAGAGGTGGTGGTAGCAGTGATAAATATCAGAGGTGGTGGTAGCGGTGATGAATAGCAGGGTTTCTGCTGACCTTGAATCCAGGTGGCTTGTGGAAACTGCAGGTAAAATGAAAAGGCTGGCGTCCTCGTGGTTTAGTATTGGTGATTTCAAACGCGTTTCGGTCCCGCCTTAGGGACCTTCCTCACTGAAGTTAACAAGTAAAGAATAGTATGCAGTAAAGAATACTATTCTTTACTTGATAACTTCACTGAGGAAGGTCCCTAAGGCGGGACCGAAACGCATTTGAAATTAGCCATACTATACCACGAGGACGCCAGCCGACTTCCTTTTCATTTTACCGGCACTTTCCAAAAGCCACCCGGATCCATGTGTCGGCAAGTTGTTAGGAGCATAATAATTTCCTCTTAGGCTGCTGTTATTTTTCAGGTTTTCAGGCCAATGCTCAAAACTTCAACATTCCGGTATCATTGCAAGTAGCTCAGTTGATATTCTTGTTGCTCCTGCGGCTTTCCGAAACCACTCAGGGGAATGGCAGCAGTTTCTAAGTTTGGTTATGTGAATGTACAAGGTTTCAGGTTTGAGCTGTATGTGATGTCTATTTTGGGTACTGGACTGGCTGAATCAAACATCCAAGTGATGCCATGTATAATCAAGAAATTAGGTAAGTGGAATTAATTTTGCTATTCACATTATGCCTGTTTCAGGAACTGTCTAGAGCAGCATAGGTTCGCTATGGGGATTTTCTCCTGCTCTGGACAGTTCCTGATACGGGCATCAGGTGTCAGCAGAGAGTACTGTGGACAAGACAAAAAAGAAGTTCAAAAAATAAAATAATTTCCTCTGTAGCATAGAGCTGCTAAAAGGTACTGGAAGGGTAAAGATTTTTTAATAGAAGTAATTTACAAATCTTTTTAACTTTCTGGCACCAGTTGATTAAAAACATTTTTTCCATTGGAGTACCCCTTTAAGTATCTGGTTTTGTAATGCAAAATTTTCTGCCGCTTTACTTTATTTATTATATACTGTATGTAGCTCCTACTGCTATCTGTGTTGGTCACCGCTCATTGTCCCTCCCAGAGATCTTCATCTAACAACTGCTATTTCTATACTGGCTGCTGATGCTATGTGTGTTGGCTTTTTATACTGAACCTTATACTGCCTCTTGATTGGCTGGGAGAGCTGCTTGAAAGGCAATTTGGGATTCCCTGATATTATGTGATTCTTCCTCCTTCTCCTCTTTGCTATGTAGCTGATGTTATTTTAGCAGGTCCTGCCAAACCGAACCACCTGAAGTTCATGGTCTAGCTGAGTTGAGATCTAACTGAACTTGGTTTCTATGGGGGACATGTATCAAAGATTTTACTCCTGTTTTGTGGGTATTTTTTTGCGAAAAATTTTGCGCAAGCCCTTTTTTTGCACATTTTTTTGCGCACGTTTTGGTAGAGCATGTCGTCCATATGTGGCTGAAACAGGGTACCTTGGAGCTGCATATATAGTACACATGGATTTATTACCTGCGTACTTTTCCTTTGCACCAAAAATTTTGACGCAAGTGCGTCTTTTTCCCCGTCAATATAAGCCAACTTTAACTGCACGTAGCGATCCTTTCTATTTCTGAAGGAAAGTTCTACTAAGGAACCACCGGAATGTTTTAACTTTCCCATCTCAATTCCTCCTTTGGTTTGCTTTATATTGCTTTTTACTCATTGGTTATTCCAAAGCACTTTTAAAATAATTTGCATATAGAATATTTGTTTCCACTTCAGTTTTTCATTAGATCACTTGTATATTGGTATTTTATGATCCAACATTTAAATAGGAAATGTTTGATAACTTATCATTGAACAAGATCCGTCACATTAAAATAGCTTTGTATCCACTTAACACTGTAGATCATTCTCCTTTTATTTTTAAAACTTTTCCCCAGCGCCCGGTAAGATAGTGGCTATCAATGATAACCAGCCATCTTACCATGTGACCACGGGGGGTTTCATCCCCCCCCCCCCCCCCCAGCGATCGCTGCTATCAGCTTGTCAAATCTGACTAGCTGATAGCAGCGTTTCGCTATGAGAATACTTAGCAGCGCGGTGTGTGAGTCCGGATCACGGGGATTGGGACACACACAGCTCTACTAAGTGTCCCTTACCCGTCCCCGGCGTCACTTACGCGGCCATGCGGTGCCTCGAGCGGTCCCGGCGCGAGCGGCGTCCTCCAGGCGGTCCCGGGGGTGGTGCGTCCCCGTGGTGAGTTTGCAGCAGCAGGGCGGCATCTTCATTGGCAGCAGTGAGATCGCTGTAAAGCGATCTCACTGCTGCCTCTGGGAGTTTCAAAACTGCAACTCCCAGCATGCCCAGGCAGCCTTTGGCTTTCTGGGCATGCTGGGAGTTGTAGTTTTGCAACATCTGGAGGGCCACAGTTTGAAAACCACTGTATGGTCTCCAATCTGTGCTCTTCCAGATGTTCCAAAATTACAAATCTCAGCATGCCCACTCTGTCAAGGCATGCTGGGAGTTGTAGTTCTGTAACATCTGGACCTCCAGCTGTTGCAAAACTACAACTCCCAGCATGCCCAGACTGCCCAAGCATGCTGGGAGTTGTAGTTCGTCAACATCTGACCCTTTAGATATTGCCGAAATACAACTTCCAGCATGTCCGGCCATACTGGGAATTATAGTTTTGCAACAGCTGGAGGCACACTAGTTGGGAAACATTGTTCTTTTCCTAACTCTTTTTCCCAACCCGTGTGCCTCCAGCTGTGCCTCCAAACTATAACGCCCAGCATGCACTGACAGACCATGCATGCTGGGAATTGAAGTTGTGCAACAGCTGGAGGCACACTGGTTTGGAAACACTAAGTTAAGTAAAAAACTTTCAAGTGTTTTGCAACCAGTGTGCCTTCAGCTGTTGCATAACTACAACCCTCAGCATGCACGGACTGCCGAAGGGCATGCTGGGAGTTGTAGCAGTATGCCTCCAGCTGTTGCATAACTACAAGTTCCAGCATGTCCTTCTGCTGTCACTGCATGCTGAAATTTAAAGTTTTTGCAACAGCTGAAGGCACACTGGTTGCGAAACACTGAGTCTGTTTCCGTGTTTCGCAACCAGTGTGCCTCCAGCTGTTGCAAAACTACAACTCCCAGCATGCACGGACAGCCAAAGGGCATGCTCGGAGTTGTAGTTTTGCAACAGCTGGATGTTTCTCCCCCCCTCCCCCCAATGTGAATGGACAGGGTACACTCACATGGGCGGAGGTTTACAGGGAGTGCTGCAAGATTGAGATGCAGCAAACTCGCTGTGAACCCCCGCCCGTGTGACTGTACCCTAAAAACACTACAGTACACTACACTTAAATAAAATAAGTAAAAAACACTACATATACACATACCACTACACAGCCCCCTCCCCTCCCAAATAAATATGAACAACGTCTGGTACGGCACTGTTTCCAAAATGGAGCCTCCAGCTGTTGCAAAACAACAACTCCCAGTATTGCCGGACAGCCATTGACTGTCCAGGCATGTTGGGAGTTTTGAAACAGCTGGAGGCACCCTGTTTGGGAAACACTGGCATAGAATACCCCTATGTCCCCCCCCCCCCCTATGCAAAACCCTAATTTAGGCCTCAAATGCACATGGCGCTCTCACTTTGGAGACCTGTCGTATTTCAAGGCAACAGATAGGGACACATATGGGGTATCGCCATACTCGGGAGAAATTGCCTTACAGATTTTGGGGGGCTTTTTCTCCTTTTACCCATTATGAAAAGGAACAGTTGGAGTCTACACCAGTATGTTAGTGTATAAAAATAAAATTATTTACACTGACATGCTGGTGTTGCCGCATACTTTACATTTTCACAAGAGGTAAATGGGAAAAAAGATTCCCATTTTTTGGGACACAATTTAGCCAGAGTACGGAGATAGCACATACGTGGGCGCAAAGTGCTCTGCGGGCGCACAACAAGGCCCATAAGGTAAAGTGCACCATATACATTTGAGGTGATTTGCACAGGGGGGTCACAGATGTTAAATGAAGAATAAGGACATTGGTATAATTGATGTGTTATAATTGGGGGCAAAAAGTGGTATTATTGTGAGATAAAAACTCTACATAATGAAGAAAAAAATTCTAAAACTAATAACGAGGACAAAACTTACTGTTTAGGTGCAGAAACGCTGCAGACAAAGCTCCTACTAAATAGAGCTGCGGTGTAAATTTATGCTCTGAGGAGAATTCTAAATTTAAACGCAATTCAAAAAAGTAGCTGCACAAGAATGATAAATTTAACGCAGCTGCGCCAAATTTACACAACAGGCAGAGGGGTAAAAAACTTCTATTATACACTGGAAATGATACATGTCCCCCCATGAGTTCAGTTCGCTCATCTCTAGTAATAATATGCATATTTAGGATGTAGGATTAGTTTTGCACTGTTGCTCTGTGTATTATGACTCTGTAGATTTTTTTCCTCTTCCTTTGGAAGATCCCTACAGTGTGTGTGTATCGGGAGTTATCTCTTTAATACTTTCAGTTCGGCATTTTAATTAATTCTTAATAATGAACATATTTAGCAAAATCACAGTGTAGAATAGTGCAGAACAATTAATGCACATAACAACACTTAATTTTTGGGCTTTGTTGAGGCCCCTCTGGGACACGTCTTACATTAATGGAAGAGAATAGAAGACCAAGAAGCTGAATTCAGAATTGCATCAGATATTAGGAACATTTGCAGGATGCCAGGGAATGTTTTATAATAATAACTTTATATTACAATGCAGGAAGTTACTTTGTTTAATGTTTGATGACTTTTGATTCCAGCAGAAGAAGCTCCATACGTAAATACAGGAGGAACATTAAACAAAGGTTCGTGCGCTCGTCTTCTGATGTTGCAGGATGAAGATGACAAATATTGTCTTCAGGTAAATAAGCCAAAGGCGTAAATGAAATTATCAGAAAAAAACAAATCCATTCATTACAATAGTACATAGACATAGGATCGGATTACAATGCATCGGGATAGAATTATAATAATATCCAATAAAGTGCAATAAAATGACCCCAATCGTGTATATAGAGGCTTATAAACACATAGATACTGATAATCACTGCCTATTAATAACTGTTCAGAAGGCTTCATAGTAGGGTCCAATATGTATAATAATAGAATCAGTTGTCCTGTTTTCTTTATTGAGAAATAATTTATACTCTAAGGGGAGATGAAATCCTTCTTTACAAGGTATAGTAGGTGATAAAATTCTTAGGGCATAGAATATTGGTATTAATCTGACGTTCTGGGTCCTTAGAAAGTAGAGTGATAGGTATCTGTATATGTCAGATTGGTTAAGATAAGTGATAGCAGATTATGCAGACTGTCCTCTCATTTGTCCATAATATTCACTTGTGTCCGGACATAATGCTATAAATATATATAAGAAAAGTGTTGGGGGAGAGACCGGCCTCACCAGTACATGGGGCACCCTGGAATATATAGAGGGCCATTCCTCTACATAACTCCCAGTACACCTGGTGCCAGTGCGCCCTCACTGGAATGTACGCCAGCTCCCATCTACAATTTACATCTGTATACACCAAGCACAGGGATTATAAATCCTTCCTCCTTTATATTTTACCGTATGCAGTTTAAGTCTACTGGACAGTATAACCCTGTTATTCTGACACGCTCTTAGCCGTACACGCACATCCCTGCTTGTACTGTTCAGTCTAACACTGTCAGTGTGCGCCATTTTATTCCAACTTACTCCCGTGTGATAACCGAATTCTCCTCCCGCTTTTCTCTCTCCGCATTTTTTGTGTAAATTATCAGGCAGTATGAAGTATCAGCACGCTCACTTATTTTTCCTCTAGAATAGATGTGTTTCGAAGCTGTCTCCCTCCTTCATCAGATGAATGATGAAGAAGGAAGACTCCTCTGACATGTGTGATTATCCATATCTCTGTATTTATAAGACACTATATACATGATTGAGGTCATTTTATTGGATTTGATTATATGTATATCGTATTGCATTTTCATCTTATCCTATGACCATGTTCTAATACTAAAACTAATTTGTTTTATCTGAAATGTTTTTTTTTTTTTTAAGATGAACCTGAAGACCAGTGTTTGGAATTTTTGTATTTGGAGTGACTTATTTATATTTATATATATATGTTTGGTTTTGGGATAGCTGTCACGCCCCCTCCCGTGGGCTTGCATTGAGGGGCGGAGCGTGACATCACATGGGGGCGGAGGCATGACGTCACACGCCACCGACCTTGTGGTCGTCCGTAATCAGACCCGGAGCGAACATGCTCCGGGGACTGATTACAAACGGGGTGCCGCGTGCAAGATCCCGGGGGTCCCCAGCGGTGGAACTCCCGCGATCTGGCATCTTATCCCCTATCCTTTGGATAGGGGATAAGATGTCTAAGCACTAGAGAACCCCTTTAACCCCTTAAGGACCCAGCCCAAATATACCTTAAGGACCCGGCCATTTTTTGAACATCTGACCACTGTCACTTTAACAAACAACAACAAAAAACGTGGTCTCAAATGGCTGGAGGTGCTCAACCCCAAATGCAGTTGTGCATATATACTGGGGGAGCAGATCCTGCCCTTGTAGTCCGTTGATAGGGGCGATCCCCAGCATAAAAATGCATACAATGGAGGATGCCTGCAGCGGACTACAAGTGCCACAATAGAATCCTACACCAGATAAACGGTGTGGATGTGTAACAATTAGAATACTACAATACAGAAATGTAGTTGCACTACTGTGGTAGATGTATACAGTGACATTGGCTAATCCCTCAACACTGATGTTAAAATTGAGACATTCGCCAGTGTATCCTTATATGAAGAACACACCAGAGCCCGCACACCAACGCTAATGTTTCTCAGATGGCACGGGACCTAACGCTAACCTACCTGTGCGTAATAAGCAAAAACCAGGGGCCAATGGGCAATTACAGCAGCACTAGGTCGACATGTAGCCGGCTCCCAGTTCCCTCCAGCGTGACTGAGCACATACAATGGGAGGGGGGAGAGAAGCTACAAGCCCCACCCAAGTTGGCTGATATAGGTGCATGGCCTCACAGGTGCAACCCTAATGCTGCCTGGAAAATGTTCAAGGCGCATTAACATATGGAGTTTACACACCTCCACGTATAAATTTACAAACAACAACAAAAAACGTGGTCTCAAATGGCTGGAGGTGCTTTTAATGTCACTTTAAGCATTATTAACCTTGGGATGCTTTTACCTTTCATTCTGATTTCGAGATTGTTTTTTCGTGACATATTCTAGATTATGTTAGTGGTAAAATTTTGTCGATACTTGCATCATTTCTTGGTGAAAAATTCCAAAATTTGATGAAAGATTGAAAATTTTGCATTTTCTTTTTACTTTGAAGCTCTCTGTTTATAAGGAAAATGTATATTCCAAATAAATGTTATATTGATTCACATATACAATATGTCTACTTTACGTTTGCATCATAAAGTTGACATGTTTTTACTTTTGGAAGACACCAGAGGGCTTCAAAGTATAGCAGCAATTTTCCAATTTTTCACAAAATTTTAAAAATTGGAATTTTTCAGGGACCACTTCAGTTTTGAAGTGGATTTGAAGGGCTTTCTTATCAAAAATACCCCATAAATGACCCCATTATAAAAACTGCACCCCTCAATTAATTCAAAATGACATTCAGAAAGTTTGTTAACCCTTTATGTGTTTCACAGGAATAGCAGCAAAGTGAAGGAGAAAATTCAAAATCTTCATTTTTTACACTTGCATGTTCTTGTAGACCCAGTTTTTGAATTTTTACAAGGGGTAATAGATGAAAAATCCCCCCAAAATTTGTAACCCAATTTCTCTCGAGTAAGGAAATACCACATATGTGTATGTCAAGTGTTCGGCAGGTGCACTAGAGGGCTCAGAAGGGAAGGAGCGACAATGGGATTTTGGAGAGGGAATTTTGCTGAAATGGTTTTTGGGGGGCATGTCACATTTAGGAAGCCCCTATGGTGCCAGAACAGCAGAAAACCCCCACATGGCATACCACTTTGGAAACTACACCCCTAAAGGCACGTAACAAGGGGTCCAGTGAGCCTTAACACCTCACAGGTGTTTAACGACTTTTCGTTAAAGTCGGATGTGTAAATGAAAAAAAAAAATCACTAAAGTGCAGTTTTTTCCCCAAATTTATCATTTTTACAAAGGGTAATGGGAGGAAATGCCCCCCAAAATTTGTAACCCCATCTCTTCTGAGTATATAAATACCCAATGTTAGGACGTAAAATGCTCTGTGAGCAAACTACAATGCTCAGAAGAGAAGGAGTCACATTTAGCTTTTGGAAAGCAAATTTTGCTGAAATGGTGTTTGGGGGCATGTCACATTTAGGAAGCACCTAGGGTGCCAGAACAGCAAAAAAAAAACACATGGCATACTATTTTAGAAACTACACCCCTCAAGGAACGTAACAAGGGGTACGGTGAGCCTTAACACCTCACAGGTATTTCACGACTTTTTGTGAAAGTTGGATGTGTAAATGAAAAAAATTATTTTTTCACAAAAATGCTGTGTTTTCCCCAAATTTTACATTTTTACAAGGGGTAATAGGAGAAAATGACCACCAAAATTTGTAACCCCATTTCTTCTGAGTATGGAAGTACTCCATGTGTGGACGTCAAGGGCTCTGCTGGCGCACTACAATGCTCAGAAGAGAAGGAGCGCCATTGAGCTTTTTGAAAGAGAATTTGTTTGGAATGGAAGTCGGGGGCCATGTGCATTTACAAAGCCCCCTGTGGTGCCTTTTGGAAACTACACCCCTCACAGAATTTAATAAGGGGTGCAGGGAGTATTTACACCCCACTGGCGTTTGACAGATCTTTGGAATAGTGGGCTTTGCAAATGAAAAATTTAATTTTTAATTTTCACGGACCACTGTTCCAAAAATCTGTCAGACACCTGTGGGGCGTAAATGCTCACTGTACCTCTTATTACATTACGTGAGGGGTCCATTGTTCTGGCACTATGGGGGCTTTGTAAACACACGTGGCCTTCAATTCCGGACACATTTTCTCTTCAAAATCCCAATTGCGCTCCTTCTCTTCTGAGCATTGTAGTGCACCCGCAGAGCCCTTTACATCCACATATGGGGTATGTTCTTACTCCGAAGAAATGGGGTTACAAATTTTGGGGGACTTTTTTCCTATTTTCCCTTGTGAAAATGAAAAATTTAGGGTAACGCCAGCATTTTAGCGGAAATTTTTTTTTCTCATTTTCCCATCCAACTATTTTGTCAAACACCTGTGGGGTGTTAAGGCTCACTGTACCCCTTGTTACGTTCCGTGAGGGGTGTAGTTTCCAAAATGGGGTCACATGTGGGTATTTATTTTTTTGTGTTTATGGCAGAACCGCTGTAAAATCAGCCACCCCTGTGCAAATCACCTATTTAGGCCTCAAATGTACATGGTGCGCTCTCACTCCTGAGCCTTGTTGTGCGTCCGCAGAGCATTTTACGCCCACATATGGGGTATTTCCGTACTCAGGAGAAATTGAAGAAGAAACCTAACTGTAATCCTGCCTGTGTGAATGTACCCTGTACATTCACATGGGGGGACAAACCTCCAGCTGTTTCAAAACTACAACTCCCAGCATGTACTGACAGACCGTGCATGCTGGGAGTTGTACTTTTGCAACAGCTGGAGGCACACTGGTTGGAAAACCTTCAGTTAAATAACTCAGTATTTTCCAACCAGTGTGCCTCCAGCTTTTGCAAAACTACAACTCCCAGCATGTACTGATCGCCGAAGGGCATACTGGGAGATGTAGTTATGTAACAGCTGGAGGTACACAACTACAACTCCCAGCATGCCGAGACAGCTGTTTGCTGTTTTGGCATGCTTGGATTTGCAGTTATGCAACATCTGGAAAGCTATAGTTTAGAGGCCACTGCACAGTGATCTCCAAACTGTGGACCTCCAGATGTTGCAAAACTACAAATCCCAGCATGCTCAGACAGCAAACTGCTTTTAGTGGGCATGCTGGGAGTTGTAGTTTTGCAAGATCTGGAGAGCGACAGTATAGAGATCATTGTGCAGTGGTCTCAAACTGTAGCTCTCCAGCTTTTGCAAAACTACAAATTCCAGCATGCCTAAATAGCTCTCTCGGCATGCTGGGAGTTGTAGTTTTGCAACATCTGGAGGGCTACAGTTTAGAGAACACTCTATAGTGATCTCAGACTGTAGCCCTCCAGATGTTGCTAAGCAACTCACCGGCTTCCGTAGGATCCACGGAGCTGCGTCGCCGTCCTCTTCTTCCGTTGATCGTCGCCTGCTGCCGCCACCGATCGTCGCCCACTGCCGCCGCCGATTGGTGACTGGACTTCGGCGCCGGTCCTGTGTCATTTCCCCGTTCTGCCCTGCCTATTGTGGGTGGGCAGGGCGGGGAAACTGAAAGTAAAGCCCCCCCCCCGATCTGCTATTGGTCATCGCGTCTTGATGACCAATAGCAGGGATAGGAGGGGTGGCACCCCTGCCACCTCACTCCTATCACTTCAGGGGAATCGTGGGTGTCTTGGACACCCGCGATCCCCCTTCTATTCCGGGTCATCGGATCACCATAGACCCGAATTGGCGCAAATCGCAAGTTTGAATTCACTTGCGATTTGCGCCGATCGCCGACATGGGGGGGTCTGATGACCCCCTTGGGCATTTGCGCGGGGTGCCTGCTGATCGATATCAGCAGGCACCCCGGTCCGGTCCCCGCCCGGCGCACGGCGGGGACAGAAATTCCCACGGGCGTATGGATACGTCCTGGGTCCTTAAGTACCAGAAAGCTAGGGCGTATCCATACACCCTAGGTCCTTAAGGGGTTAAGGATTTAGCCCATTTTCATTTTTAACCTCTTAAGGATGCAGGGTTTTTCTGTTTTTGCATTTTACTCATCCCCTTCTAAAAATTAGAATGCTTTCAATTTTGCACCTAAAATTCCATATTATGGCTTATTTTTTGTGCCACTAATTCTACTTTGCAGTGACATCAGTCATTTTACCAATAAATCCACGGCAAAAGAGAAAAAAAATCATTGTGCGATAAAATTTAAGAAAAAATGCCATTTTGTAATTTTTGGGGGCTTTTGTTTCTACGCAGTGCGTTTTTCGGTAAAAATAACACCTTATCTTTATTTTGTAGGTCCATATGATTAAAATGATCCCCTATTTATATAGGTTCGAATTTGTTGTATTTCTGGAAAAAATCAAAACTACATGTGGGAAAACGTATACGTTTAAAATTGTCATCTTCTGGCCCCTATAACTTTTTATTTTTCCACGTACTGGGCAGTATGAGGGCTCATTTTTTGTGCCGTGATCTGAAGTTTTTATCGGTACCATTTTTGTATTTATCAGACTTTTTGATTGCTTTTTATAAATTTTTTCATGATCTAAAAAGTGACCAAAAATACGCTATTTTTGACTTTTTTGCGCGTACGCCATTGACCATGCAGTTTAATTAACAATATATTATTATATTTTGGACATTTCCTCACGCGGCGATACCACATATGTTTATTTTTATTTACACTGTTTTTTTGTTTTTTTTTTATAAGAAAATGGAGGTGATTCTTAGTTTTATTAGGGAAGGTGTTAAATGATCCTTATAAACTTTGTTCCCACACATTTTTTTTTTGTGTTATAGCTCCCTCTAGTGGCTATAGCACTGTACATACTGATCTTATACCACAGATCACCCCCCCATGCATTAACATGGAGATGATCAGTGTTATCAGCGGTCAATTGCTCAAGCCTGGATCTCAGGCTTGGAGCAATCAATTGCCAATCGGACGTGACGGAGACAGGTAAGGCACCCTCCACTCACGTTCTAGCTGATCGGGACAACGCAATTTCGCCACGATGGTCCAGATCAGCCCGACAGAGCTGTCGGGAAGCTTTCACTTTCATTTTAGATGCAGCGATCAACTTTGATCACCGCGTCTAAAGTTTTTTTTTTTTAAGTTTTATTTTATCCAACAATATTTTGCATACAAACATTGTGACTTGCCACAAGACAATGATACACATATCATAGCAAAAGTGAATATATATATATATATATATATATATATATATATATATATATATATAAAATATGCATGAAAGACAACCCCCTCCCTCCCTTATCGCCGATGCAAAAAAAAAAACCCGGGAAGTATATCTATATATCTTTTTATATCCCGCCTCTTACCACTTCTGCCATATTTTATTATATCTCTTCATTTGTTTCACTGAGGATTGAACATTTATGTATTCCTATCTTTTAACTTTGTCCACCAGATTCAACCATTCCTGCACACTTGGGACCCTATCAGCAAATCAGCAATTTCGCACAAAACAAGACTTTATTGATAAGCAGCATATGCCAACCCCCTTGTATTACTTCTCCCAGAATTACCAATCTACCTGTTAGGACTATCTGAATTCTCAATCTATTGTTGATTTGAAGTCCTACCTCTTCCCAATAAGTAGTTATTTTCCGACAATTCCATATTACATGTATAAATTCTGCTTCACTCATCGAACATCTAGGACATGTTGAGCCTACATTGGACCCCATCTTGGCTAGTTGCTTCGGGGAAATATATGTATTATAAATGATCCGTCATTGAGTGAGGTAGAAATATTAGGTATATTCTTTAGGATATTGGTCCATTGAGATTCCGAAATTTCTCCCAAAATGTTTTCCCATACTGCACTATATTTCAAATAATTTTTTTTCCTATTTTCTATCAAAAATAAACCATATAAAATAACCATTATTTTCTTATCGTGCGTGCCTGTCTTTATTAATTCTAAAACACCGTGAGTTTGAATTAGAAAATTATTTTTATGCTCTGTGCTCCAAAAGGTGTGTTTCAGTGATAGAAACCTAAACTGTTGGTTTCTATTTAGTGCATATATATCAACTAATGTGTCAAACGTAACCATCTTATCTCCTTCCATTATCTGTGATATGTATTTAAGTCCATGGTTGATCCAGAATCTGGCGTCTTCCATCTTCATGAATTCTGCCAGATTTTGATTATACCATAGAGGTGTAAATTCAGTGCATCCCTTAATTCCTATAACTTTTTTAAGTAAAAGCCAACCCTTCAAAAAGGAGATATCTATTTGTTTTGTCTCTAAACTCTCTAATATTCCAAAATCCCCCCATGGGCTAATCAATCTACAGTGTTCTAAACATAGTTTATTATTCTTATCCAGGATAAATTTTATTATGCGCGCCAAATAATATAGTTTAAAGTTTGGGGCCGCACAACCTCCCTCTCCTGCTTTTGCACACAGAACCTCATATTTCAATCTCAGCCTTTTCCTCCCCCAAAAGAAACTATTTGGTTTCCTGTGGAATTGATTGAACCAGAATTCTGGAATCCAAACTGGGGCTGAATTTAACAGGAAAAGAAACTGAGGCAGAATTATCATTTTTATTAAAGCTACTCTGTCAGCCATGGAGAGGGGGAGTTTCCCCCAAATCTGCATCCTTTTCTCCATTTTGTTTACTAGGGGGTTCAGATTAACTTCCACATATCTTTGTCGGTTGACTGTCATCTTGACTCCCAAATACTCCAAGTACTGTCCCTCCTTGACAATACTAAGTGGTGCATCTCCTTCCCTCATGCTGAACCCGATAGGCATGATATACGATTTTGACCAATTTATCTTCAGACCTGCATATTTCCCAAACTTTGAAAAGGTTGCCACAATCTCCAGAAGGGCCACTCTCGGGTCCTGCACAAAAAGAAGGAGATCATCAGCATATAAAGAGAGTCTATGTTCCTCACCGTATAACCTAAACCCCTCTACCGTAGACAATGATCGAATCAGGCCCGCCAGTGGCTAAATGTATAAAGAGAACAGGAGGGGTGACAGAGGGCACCCCTGACGGGTCCCTCTGCCTAGAGCAAACCCTCTAGATAAGGCTTTACCCCATATGATTCTAGCGATCGGATGTAAGTATAATAACTTAATCCATTCTATAAATTTTTCCCCAATCCCAACTATCCTCAGAGCTTCCCACAGGAATCTCCACTCCACCCTGTCAAATGCTTTAGTGGCATCAAGAGACAGGATGGAGCGGAGACTACCCTCACCCCTTTGAATATTCTGATATGTCCTTTGGATATTGGTAAATAGACGTCTCTGCGGAATGAACCCGGTTTGTTCCCCATTAATTACATTTCCGATGACCCGACTAAGTCTCCTCGCCAAGATCTTAGCAAAGTTCTTTGCGTCTGAGTTCAACAATGATATTGGTCTATAAGACTCAACAGATAGTAAATCCTTATTCTTCTCTGGGATTAATAAAATATGGGCTTCTAACATAGATTTAGGGAGAAAAACCCCTGTACAGGATTCATTAATTATATCTAAGATGATGGGGGCCAAGACATTAACAAATTTTCTATAAATGCCGAAAGGCAATCCGTCTGGTCCTGGGGCTGATTTAACTGGAGAGGACAATATAACTTCTCTCACCTCATTCACATTTATGGGAGAGCCCAACTCCAAGGACTCCTGTAACGTAATTCTAGGTAAATTCACCTGTTCAAGGAATCGCTTACAGTCAGACTCCCCCATCTGAACTTCTGAGCCGTAAAGTTTTTAAAAAAATTGTTCAAACACCTCCACCACCTTCTCTGGGTTCATTCACCAAATCCCCTTTATTATCGTATATTGATTCAGTGCACTGGCTAGGCCCCTGACTTTTAAGTAACCGAGCTAACGTCGCATTCGGCTTCCCTCCCTCACAAAAATATCTTTGACCTGAAAAAAAAAAATTTATTCTGCACTTTCTCCCTTTGCCACAAAGACAAGTTCCCTTGGGCCTCTTTTAATTTAGTCAAGTTCACACTAGAATTTAGAGTAGAGAATTTGTGTTCTGCTTCCCTGACCACCCTAATTAATTCCTCCTCCCTTTCCCTGAAAGACTTTTTCTTCTTATTCATTTCAAACACCAAAAGTCCTCTAAGGTATGCTTTAAACGCATCCCATACTATTCCAATATCAGCCGAATTTTTATTTATTGACCAAAAGGCCTTGATTTCTTCCTCAAAGAATTCATCCTTCCCCAAGACTGTAAGCCAATGGGAGTTAATTCTTAAGGGTAGTCGGGGTTCCCGACCTCTCGCGGACTCCAGATACAAAGCTATTGGAGTATGATCTGAAATAGAACAGGGATAGCATAGAATCTTTTGGACTCTACTCCTAATTTCTCTGTTACCTAAAAATAAATCAATACGGGAAGCTGCTTGATAAGAAGCGCTAAAACATGTGTATTTAGTGTAGTCACCATACAGAGCCCTCCATAGGTCTAGCCAGCCCACTTCTTCCAAAAATTTACTAAGTATGGTCCTATTCGGAGTGGTGGCTGTCTTACCCACTCTATCTCTTGTAGGGTCGATAACTGCATTTAAATCCCCTGCCACAACAAGGGGAACGCTGGATCTAGGCTGGAGAAAGCGCAGTAGTTCAACAAAAACTTCCAAAGAAAAGGAGGGGGGGGGGGGATATACAAAAAAGCCAAGACCAGTTCCACATGGTCAAAAATACCATGTAGGAAAACAAATCGCCCCCTCCCGTCTATCTTCTTGGCAATTATATTACAATTAATAGATCTATGTATGTAAACCGATACCCCCACCCGAAAAATTTGAATACACAGCATGAAACCCCTCACCAGCCCAACGTCTAGTAGATTAAAATTTTGTCTCCTGCCTTAAGTGAGTTTCAAGGAGGGCCACCACTGCCGGGAGTGAACACGATATCTAGTCGAATATAGCGCATCTCTTCACCTTGTCCGACATTCCCCTCAAATTCCACGATAGTATTCTAATCATCTAGGTATAGGGAAAAAAAAACAGCCCCATTTTGCATCGGCGAAATACCCTCCCACCTATAGCCCTCCCATGTGCATGTAAGATAACAAAGAATACCTTCTAGGATAATATTTAATTATTATCTCCCTTATAGGAATCCAAAGAGTTCTAAATTTGAATTTAAGCCTTTAGGTTCCAGGCTTTCAAATTTGAATATCTTTTTGCTCTCTACCTTTGACATTTTTGTTAGTAGACTACCCCCTCGCCAATCTTTTTGGACTACATGTATCCCCACAAAAGACAAACAGGATGGATTTTTATTGTGATATTGCGCAAAATGGCTAGAAAGTGGATGTTTGGGACAACCTTTTTTGATGTTGTATATGTGTTCTGAAATTTGCACCTTCAAACTTCTTTTAGTTCTTCCCACATATTGTTTATGACAACTACATTCCAAAATGTATATTACCCCTTTAGTTAGAGAGAGCCACCTTTTTTGTTCCAAAAGAGAAAGACCAGAGATTAGGAGAACAACAACCTAAGATCATTCTTCCACATAACACTGATCACAAGAGAGTAGAACATATCATCTACAGACATTGGCATCTAGCTCGACAGGACAGGGTGTTAGGAGAACTTTTGCCCCTTAAACCCCAGATAGTTTATAGAAAGGCCCCTAATTTAGGGATAGCAATAGCTCCATCCATCAAAAAAACAGAAATACAGAAGAAATCCCAAACATGGATGACCACAAAAGGTTTTTACAGGGGGGCCATTTGTTCCAATTGCCGCACAGTAGAAGGCTCTAAAAAAGTTTAGGAGGTCCATTCTACAGTAAACAAGTTCAAATGGAAGATATTAGATCTTACTACATGTTCAACTAAGGGGGTAATATACATTTTGGAATGTAGTTGTCATAAACAATACGTGGGAAGAACTAACAGAAGTTTGAAGGTGCAAATTTCAGAACACATATACAACACCAAAAAAGGTTGTCCCAAACATCCACTTTCTAGCCATTTTGCACAATATCACAATAAAAATCCATCCTGTTTGTCTTTTGTGGGGATACAGGTAGTCCAAAAAGATTGGCGAGGGGGTAGTCTACTAACAAAATGTCAAAGGTAGAGAGCAAAAAGATATTCGAATTTGAAAGCCTGGAACCTAAAGGCTTAAATTCAAATTTAGAACTCTTTGGATTCGTATAAGGGAGATAATAATTAAGTATTATCCTAGAAGGTATTCTTTGTTATTCTTTGTTATTTTTAATTTAAATTTTTATTTTTATATTCTTATTTTCATTCCCAATTTTACTTCCAATATTTTTTATTTATTTATTTATATTTTTTTTTTGTTTTGTGTACCGATTGGTGATAATGTGGTTAGATAAAGCCATATTCTAAATTTGGTCTCTAATATAATGGTCTCTGATATTTATCTCAGACACCGTATTGGGATATGTCATTAATCCACCCCATTGTTTGCATTATACCTGAATGAAATCCATACCATATCTTATAACAAACTGAAATGAGCTGCAGGTATGTCCCACCTTCAGGATATAAAAAGCCAGTCTGTTAGGAGTAGTCAGACATGCACCACTGAAGAAGGGGTTACATAACCTTATACTAATACCCCAAAATGCGTTTGGTCAAATATACAGATACCGGAGCATATTGACCCCTGTTCACATTGTGAGGAATACGTGGACTTTGTTCCTTAGGATTCTCCAAGGATGACTGTACCATTCGAATACATGCATTAGCTGACAACAGCCTACTTTGGACATTGCAACAGAGTACTGCATTGTACCTCCACAGAGAACTCTTTATTCGAATCAATTGTGGCAAAGAAAAAGCCGTTTGAAAGTGAGTGCTCCTTACCTGATCAGCTGACCCGTGCTCCATACCTGATCAGCTGACCTTCCATCAGCTGATCGCTGACGTCAAACGCCGCCGAAAGCACACGCTGATGATAACGCCTGCCGCCGCTCACCCACACCGGAGCTCGCTGGTGAGCACGGTATACCAACACCTGAAAAAAAACCATAGATCGTTATCGCAGGAGTGGTGAGTGGTGAGTGCCGACAACTTTCACATTTCAGGCACTAATATATTTATAACGCACGGAGTATAATACGGAGCGCCACTTAAAGCTGCATGAACTGTGTTATTACTTAACAGGTGGAGGACCTATTAGGATCTTGCAGAAATCTTTTGCAGGACTTTTTCCTTTTCCTTTATTGCAGGATTTGTTATATGTAGGACTTTTTCATACACAGGATTTTCCATACACAGGACTTTTTCTTTGTAGGACATTTTCTTTTATGAGAATTTAATTCTACAGGATTAATGAATTTTGTTTGGTAATAAGATTGACTTCATAGGAGGTTGCTATGGACAACCACAAAGATAATATCCTTTCATTAGGATATTTTTTTCAGGATTTAATGTTTCCAGAAATCATTCCAGCAATATTGGAATAATAGCAATCACTATCCACGTTATTCCTTGCAATTTTTATATTATTTTATGTATTTTATAATTTTTTACTTGGGAATATATATGTATACAAGGTATCTAATATTGTAAGAATTTTCACAAAGCACTCCCGCAGGGCCCTGTGGTAAGTGCATGAAAATATCTACCCTATTTAATCATAACATTTTTTAATAAAGAACTGTTGTTTAATATATAACTATATCCTTTTCCTTTTCTCTAAGACAACAAACATCCGTCCATTACTATTTTTATATAGGAGTGTGCTGAGGACTGAAACCCTGTCCCTTATAAAATATTTGAATGATGGCACCATATCCCCTCCACGGATCAATAATGGCGGCATCCCTTCATTCCACATAGCTGGAGCCGAGGCCGACCGCGCCACAAGCCACCTCAGATCCGGGTAAGAAACAGAAGGGAGCGGCGGCATGAATAATAATACTTGTCTAAAGTCCAGATTGTCCTACCTTGACTCCAGAGACTCTCCCGCTCCCCAGTCCAGCACAACGCAGCAGCCCGCCAGCGCACAGGCCCGTTCAGGGGGATATGTGCCAGACGCTGTGGGTGATCACGTGGGGACATTCACCGTTACGTGACCAACGCACGTACCGGCGGAATCCTGGAGCGGCACCGCTCATCTCGCGGGAGAACAGGGAGTCGCGCAGGATCATCTGCAGCAGCCACAGAGGGGGACTTCAAGTGCCACCGAGGACTCCAGTCCGGCAGGGACACGGCATTTCGCCCGGGAAGGCATCCCGTCCAGGGGCCCATCACGTAGGAGCTCGTCGACTCGTCGGGAGAGAGTTGAGGAGGGGAGGCGGAGAGACGGCTAACACGTCATGCCGTCAAGGCGTTTCCCGGGGCTCAGGCTTGGAGCAATCAATTGCCAATCGGACGTGACGGAGACAGGTAAGGCACCCTCCACTCACGTTCTAGCTGATCGGGACAACGCAATTTGGCCACGATGGTCCCGATCAGCCCAACAGAGCTGCCGGGAAGCTTTCACTTTCATTTTAAATGCAGCGATCAACTTTGATCACCGCGTCTTAAGGGTTAATAGCGCGCAGCACAACTATGTGTGCCGCATGCTATTAGTCAAGGGTCCCAGCTTTCAGTAGCGTGACCCCGCGTTATATACCGGAACAGGGCACAGGGCGTACAGGTATGCCCTGCGTCCTTAAGAGGTTAAGTTCTTGTTTTTTCGTCCTCTCCTTTTAAAATTAATAACCCCTTTTACTTTTCCACCCACAGACCCATATAAGGCTTGTTTTCTTTGCTGACAAATTGTAGTTTGTAATGACATCTTTCATTTTATCATAAACTGTTCAGCAAAATCAACAAATTATTATTATTATTATTATTATTAGTATTATTATTATTATTATTATTATTATTGGCAGAAATTAATAAGAAAACTGCAGTTTTGCAACTTTTATCCTGTAGGTCAATGCAATTAAACAATATCTGATTTATACAGTTTTTCTATTATTTTACTACCTTAGAAAAATGCAAACTTTTTTTTAAACAAAATTGATATGTATAAAATTGTTCCTATCAGACCCCTATAACTACTTTATTTTTCCCTATAATGTATGAGGGCTCTTTTTGTTTGCCATTATCTGTAGTTATTATCGCTACTAGTTTTCTTGCAAATTTTTGATAGTTTTTTTTATACATTTTCTACTGATATATGATGTAATTAAAATCAGTATTTTTGGAGTTTGGTATTGTTTATGATTATCATATTATATTATATTTTAATAGCTTGGAAAATTAGGCACACAGCGATATCAGATACGTTATTGGAAAAATAAGCAGGTTTATATCATTTTAGAGACTTTTTTATTTTGTACTTTTTAAGTCCCTATATTGGACTTTTATATGTAATCATTAGATTGTAATCACTGCATAATGCTGGGCCTATGGCATAGCATTACACAGTGTGATCGGCCATCCACTGATCTAGCCTGACTAAGCCCAGGCTACATCATCAGATCAGCGGCAGCAGGCAGGTAAGGGCACCCTACTCCGCCATTTTAGCTCACTGAATCCCTGCGATCACATTGTGGTGGTTCGGTGAGCTCCACTGAGTTAATGAAAAGTTGCACTTTCGTTTTAGAAGCTGTGATCGGCATTGATTATGGTATCTAAAGGGTAAAATGACGGGATCGCAGCTGCCTGTCATTATCAATGAGTGTCTGACTACTGATAGTACCTCCTGCGCTCACTTCAAGGCCGCATAAGGCATCTGGGCGTACAGGTCTCAAGGGCGTACCTTCATGCCCTATGTCCTTAACAGGTTAAAAGGATCTCACTGGATGCCAAAGTACAGACTTTCATGTTAAAAACATATACCTAGCAATACCTGTACGCCCTCCATATTTCCGATCACCGGGCGGTGATCAGAACGGGATGCCTGCTGAAATCATTCAGCAGGCATCCCGTGGCAATGCCTAGGGGGGTGTTGAGACCCCTCATAATGGCCGTGATTCGCCGGTCAATTCTGACCAGTGAATCACGTTTTTTTCGGGATGATCGGGTCTCTGGTTACCCTATCACCCAGAAAATAAGGATGATTTTGGTCAGAGACAGCTCCGACCATTCTGAAGGATAGGAGTGAGGCAACAGGGGTGCCACCTCCTCCTATCCCCTGCCATTGGTTGGTTGAAAGCCAATAGCAGATGGGGACAGGGTTCAAAGGTCAAAGGTTAGCTTTCCCTCTCTGCCCACCAGTGGTGGTCCAGGCAGAGCAGGGGGAACTCGTAAAGGAACTGCGGGCAGTGGTGGGAGAGATCAGCGAAGGCAGGAGGCATGCAGTGTTCAGCGCCAGCAGGAGGCATGTGGCGATCAAGTCTGGCAGGAGTGCAGGTGCACACTGTGGCCTTCCTGATGTCACAAAACTACAACTCCCAGCATGCTCAGACAGCTGTTGGCTGTATGGACATGCTGGGAGTTGTAGTTTTGCAACATCTGGAGGTACAAAGTTTGGAGATCACTGTATAGTGGTCTCCAAACTGTGGCTTCCTAGATCCTGAAAATCTACATCTCTCAGCATGCCCAGACAGTCTGGGCATGCTGGAAGTTGTAGTTTTGAAACATCTGAAGGGCCACAGTTTGGAAACCACTACACAAAACTGTACCCCTCCAGCTGTTGCATAACTATAAATCCCAGCATGCCCTTCGGCTGTCAGTACATGCTGGGAGTTGTAGTTTTGCAACATATGGAGGCGCACTAGTGGGAAAACATTGAGAACCCACATGCCTTCAGCTGTTGTAAACCTGCATGGTCAATGCATGCTGGGAGTTGTAGTTTTGTAACAGCTGGATGTTTTTACAGTGAGTTTTCTATAGCAAGTTTGAGATGCGGCAAAATTTTCCACCGTAGCTCAAACTCCCAGCGGAAAACTCGCTGTGAACCCCCGCCTGTGTGACTCTGCCCTAAAGACATTACACTACACTACACTAACACAAACTAAAGGGTAAAACACTACATTATAAACATCCTTACAAAGTGACCCCTCCCCCCTCAATAAAAATTATAAACGTCAAGTGCAACACCGTTTTAAAAACGAAGCCTCCAGCTGTTGCAAAACAACAACTCCCAGTATTGCCGAACAGCCATTGACTGTCCAGGCATGCTTGGAGTTTTGCAAAAACTGGAGGCACCCTGTTTTGGAAACACTGCCGTAGGATATTGGTGGTGAAGCAAGTGTACTGCTTATATCTGGGTCCGCCCCGATTCAAATCCCTAATTTAGTCCTCAAATGCGCATGGCGCTCTCTCACTTCAGAGTCCTGTCGTATTTTAAGGCAACAGTTAAGGGCCACATATGGGTTATTTCTGTATATATTAGGAGAAATTGCACTACAAATTGTGGGGGGCTTTTTCTCCTTTTACCCCTTATAAAAAGAGAAATTTGGGGTCTACACCAGCCTGTTAGTGTAACGTGCTGGTTTTGCCCCATACTTTTCATCCTCACAAGAGGTAAAAGAAGGAAAAGACCCCCAAAATTTGTAACACAATTTCTGCTGAGTACAGATGCGCAACAGGGCTCAGGAGTGAGAGCGCATCATGTACATTTGAGGTTTAAAATGGTGATTTGCACAGGGATGGTTTATAGTTACAGCGATTCTGACATAAACGGAAAAAAAAACACCCACATGTGACCCCATTTTGGAAACTTCACCCCTCAAGGAACGTAATAAGGGTTACAGTGAGCATTTACACCCCACAGATGATTGACAAGTTGGCATTAAATTTGAAGAAGAAAAATTCGCTTTTTTCACAAAAATGGTGATGTTACCCCACAATTTTCATTTACAAAAAAGAATCCCAACAAAATGTGTAACACCCTTTCTTCTGAGTAAGAAAATACCCCATATGTGGATGTAAAGTGCTCTGCGGGCGCACTACAGGGCTCAGAAGAGAAGGAGCTAAATAGTTTTTTTGAGAGAGAATTTGTCTGGAATTTAACCCCTTAAGGACCAGGCCATTTTACACCTTAGGACCAGAGCATTTTTTGAACATCTGACCACTGACAATTTAAACATTAATAACTCTGGAATGCTTTTCGTTATCATTCTGATTCCGAAATCGTTTTTTCGTGACATATTCTACTTTAACATAGTGGTAAATTTTTGTGGTAACTTGCATCCTTTCTTGGTGAAAAATCCCAAAATTTGATGAAAAAATTTTAAAATTTTGCATTTTTCTAACTTTGAAGCTCTCTGCTTGTAAGGAAAATGGATATTCAAAATAAAAAAAATTTGAATCACATATACAATATGTCTACTTTATGTTTGCATCATAAAATTGACAAGTTTTTACTTTTGGAAGTCACCAGAGGGCTTCAAAGTTCAGCAGCAATTTTCCAATTTTTCACAAAATTTTCAAACTCACTATTTTTCAGGGACCAGTTCAGGTTTGAAGTGGATTTGAAGGGTCTTCATATTAGAAATACCCCATAAAAGACCCCATTATAAAAACTGCACCCCCCAAAGTATTCAAAATGATATTCAGTCAACGTTTTAACCCTTTAGGTGTTTCACAGGAATAGCAACAAAGTGAAGGAGAAAATTCACAATCTTCATTTTTTACACTCGCATGTTCTTGTAGACCAATTTTTTTATTTTTACAAGGGGTAAAAGGAGAAAATTTATACTTGTATTTGTAGCCCAATTTCTCTCGAGTAAGCACATACCTCATATGTCTATGTAAAGTGTTCAGCGGGCGCAGTAGAGGGCTCAGAAGCGAAAGAACGACAAGGGGATTTTGGAGAGTACATTTTTCTGAAATGGTTTTTGGGGGGCATGTTGCATTTAGGAAGCCCCTATGGTGCCAGAACAGCAAAAAAAAAAAAAAAAAAAAACACATGCCATACCATTTTGGAAACTAGACCCCTTGAGGAACTTAAAATGTGTGTTTCCCCCCAAATTTCACATTTTTGCAAGGGTTAATAGCAGAAAATACCCCCCAAAATGTGTAACCCCATCTCTTCTGAGTATGGAGGTACCCCCTAAGTTGACCTGAAGTGCACTATGGGCGGACTACAATGCTCAGAAGAGAAGGAGTCATATTTGGCTTTTTGAGAGCAAATTTTGGTCGGGGGGCATGTCGCATTTAGGAAGCCAGAACAGCAAAAAACACCACATGGCATACCATTTTGGAAACTAGACCCCTTGAGGAACGTAACAAGTAATAAAGTGAGCCTTAATACCCCACAGGGTTTCACGGCTTTTGCATATGTAAAAAAATAAATAAAAATAAAAATGTGTGTCATTGAGCTTTTGAAGAAGTAATTTGTTTGGAATGGTAGTCAGGGGCCATGTGCGTTTACAAAGCCCCCTGTGGTGGCATAACAGTGGACCCCCCCCCCCACATGTGACCCCATTTTGGAAACAACACCCCTCACAGAATTTAATAAGGGGTGCAGTGAGTATTTACACCCCACTGGCATTTGACAGATCTTTGGAACAGTGGGCTGAGCAAATGAAAAATTATTTTTTTCATTTTCATGGACCACTGTTCCAAAAATCTGCCAGACACCTGTGGGGTGTAAATGCTCGCTGCACCCCTTATTACATTATGTGAGGGGTGTAGTTTCCAAAATGGGGTCACATGTTGGGGCGGGGGGTCCATTGTTCTGGCACTATGGGGGCTTTGTAAACACACGTGGCCTTCAATTCCGGACACATATTCTCTTCAAAATCCCAATGGCGCTCCTTCTCTTCTGAGCATTGTAGTTCACCCGCAGAGCACTTTACATCCACATATGGGGTATGTTCTTACAAATTTTGGGGGGCTTATTTCCTATTTTCCCTTGTGAAAATGAAAAATGTAGGGCAACACCAGCATTTTTCCCATCCAACTTTAACAAAACTTTGTCAAACACCTTTGGGGGTGTTAAGGCTCACTATACCCCTTGTTACACTATACCCCTTGTGAGGTGTGTAGTTTCCAAAATGGGGTCACATATCGGTATTTATTTTTTTGCGTTTATGTCAGAACCGCTGTAAAATTAGCCACCCCTGTGCAAATCACCAATTTAGGCTTTAAATGTACATAGTGCGCTCTCACTCCGGAGCCTTGTTGTGCGCCCGCAGAGCATTTTACGCCCACATATGGGGTATTTCTGTACTCAGGAGAAATTGTGTTACAAATTTTGGGGGTCTTTTTTTCCTTTTACCTCTTGTGAAAATAAAAAGTAAAGGGCAACACCAGCATGTTAGTGTAAAAAATTTTTTTTGACACTAACAGACTGCTGTAGACCCCAACTTTTCCTTTTAATAAGGGGTAAAAGGAGAAAAATCCCACCAAAATTTGTAGTGTAATTTCTCTCGAGTACGGACATACCCCATATGTGGCCCTAAATTTTTTCCTTGAAATACGACAGGGCTCCGAAGTGAGAGAGCGCCATGCGCATTTGAGAACTAAATTAGGGATTGCATAGGGGTGGACATAGGGGTATTCTACTCCAGTGATTCCCAAACAGGGTTCCTCCAGCTGTTGTTAAACTCCCAGCATGCCTGGACAGTCAGTGGCTGTCCAGAAATGCTGGGAGTTGTTGTTTTGCAACAGCTGGAGGCTCCGTTTTGGAAACACTGTCGTACAATACGTTTTTAATTTTTATTGGGGGGGACAGTGTACGGGGGTGTATATGTAGTGTTTTACCCTTTATTATGTGTTAGTGTAGTGTAGTGTAGTGTTTTTAGGGTACATTCACACTGGCGGAGGTTTACAGTGAGTTCCCTGCAAGGAGTTTGCGCTGCGGCGAAAAATATGCCGTAGTTCATACTTGAAGCAGAAAACTTACTGTAAGCCTGCTCGTGTGAATGTACCCTATACGTTCACATAGGGGGGGCAAACCTCCAGCTGTTTCAAAACTACAACTCCCAGCATGTACTGACAGACCATGCAGGCTGGGAGTTGTACTTTTGCAACTGCTGGAGGCACACTGGTTGGAAAACCTTCAGTTAGGTTCTGTTATCTAACTCAATATTTTCCAACCAGTGTGCCTCCAGCTGTTGCAAAACTACATCTCCCAGCATGTACTGATGCTGGGAGATGTAGTTATGCAACAGCTGGAGGGATCACAACTACAATTCCCAGCATGCTGGGATTTGCAGTTTTGCAACATCTGGAGAGCTACAGTATAGAGACCACTGCAAATTGTGGCCCTACAGATGCTGCAAAACTACAAATCTCAGCATGCCCAGACAGCAAACAGTTGTGTGGGCATGCTAGAAGTTGTAGTTTTGCAAGATCTGGAGGGCTATAGTTCAGAGACTAACATTTAGTGGTCTCAAACTGTAGCCCTCCAGCTGTTGCAAAACTACAACTCCCAGCATGCCCAAACAGGTGTCTGGGCATGCTGGGAGTTGTAGTTTTGCAACATCTGGAATGCTACAGTATAGAGACCACTATATAGTGGTCTCGGACTGCAGCCCTCCAGATGTTGCTAGGCAACTTACCGGCTTCCGTCGGATCCAGGAAGCCTGCTGCACGACATCGCCGCCCGCCGATCTCCGACACCGATCGTCGCCCGTAGCCTCCACAGATCGGTAAGTGGACTCCGACTCCGATCCCCTTCCTTTTCACTTTCTGCCCCGCCTATTGTGGGTGGTCAGGACGGGGAAAACTAAAGTTAACCCCCCCCCGCCCCTGATCTGCTATTGGTGGTCGCATCTAGACCACCAATAGCAGAGATAAGAGGTAGCAGGGATAGGAGGGGTGGCACCCCTGCCACCTCACTCCTATCCCTTCAGGGGGATTGTGGGTGTCATGGACACCCGCGATCCCCCTTCTATTCCGGGTCAACGGGTCACCATAGACCCGTAATGAACCGGAATCGCGCAAATCGCAAGTGTGAATTCACTTGCGATTTGCGCCGATCGCCGACATGGGGGGGGTCTAATGACCCCCCTGGGCATTTGTGCGGGGTGACTGCTGATCGATATCAGCAGTCACCCGGTCCGGTCCCCGCCCAGCACGCGGCGGGGACCGAAATTCCCACGGACGTATGAGTACGTGCCTGGTCCTTAAGACCCAGGGTGCAGGGACGTACTCATACATGCCTGGTACTTAAGGGGTTAAGGCCATCTGCATTTACAAAGCCCCCATGGTGCCAGAACAGTGACCCCCCCCCCCACATGTGATCCCATTTTGGAAACTACACTCCTAACAGACTGCAACAAGCGGTACAGTGAGCATTTACACCCCACAGGTGACTGACAGATTTTTTAAACAGTGATCCGTAAAAATGAAACATTTAACTTTCCATTTGCCCAGCCCACTGTTCCAAAGATCTGTCAAATGCCAGTGGGGTGTAAATGCTCACTGCACCCCTTATTACATTTTGTGAGGGGTGTAGTTTCCAAAATGGGGTCACATGTGGGGGGGGGTCCACTGTTCTGACAGCACGGGGGGCTTTGTAAATGCACATGGCCCCTGACTTCCATTCCAACCAAATGTTTTCTCAAAAAGCTCAATGGCGCTCCTTCTCTTCTGAGCCATGTAGTGCACTCACAGAGCACTTTATATCCACATATGGGGTATTTCCATACTCAGTAGAAATGGGGTTACAAATTTAGGGGGCTTTTTCTCCCCTTACCCCTTGTGAAAATGAAAAATCTGGGGTAACACCAGCATTTTAGTGAAAAAAATGTTTTTATTTTCACATCCCACTTTAATGAAAGTTCTTCAACCACCTGTGGGGTATTAAGGCTCACTGGAACCCTTGTTACGTTCTTTGAGGGGTTTACTTTCCCAAATAGATGCCATGTGAGGTTTTTTGATGTTCTGGCATCATGGGGGCTTCCTAAATGTGACATGCCCCCCAAAAGCAATTTCAGCAAAATTTGCTCTCCAAAAGCCCAATGTCGCTCCTTCCCTTCTGAGCCCTGTAGCGCATTCGCATATCACTTTCCATCCACATGAGGTATTTCTTTAGTCGAGATGAATTGGGTTACACATTTTTTTTTTTTTGGGGGGGGCTTTTTCACCTTTTATGAAAAAAGTGGGGCTTCAAGAACATGTTGGTGTAAAAAATGTAGATTTAGATTTTTCTCCTTTGCTGCTATTCTTGTGAAACACCTAAAGGTTAAGCAACTACATTACCGTGGTCTAAAGTGATAGGAGGCTCTCAACCCCAGGTGCAGTTGTGCACCTACGCTGGAGTGGAGGTCCTGCACTTGTGGACCACAATATGGGTTCACTCCTGTGGTAGATGTAAACAATGACATTGGCTAACCCTCAAAACTGATGTAAAATTGAGACATTAGTCAGTATATACTTATATGAAGGACATACCTGTGCCCGCACACCACACCAAGGTTTCTCAAGTGGTGCGGGACCTAACAATAACTTACCTGTGCCAGATAAGCAAAGCAAGGAGCCAAATTACAGCAGCCTTAGGTCCAACTTGTAGACTGCTCCCCAGTTACCTCCAGTGTGACTAACACACATACAATGGGAGGGGGAGAGACAAGCTACAAGCCCCACCCTGGTTGGTTCATATATTGCCGGCCTCACAGGTAAAACCTTAATGCTACCCAATATGATAAAAGGTGCATTAGTATAAGCTGTATGTCCTTCATATAAGGATATACTGGCTAATGTCTCAATTTTACATCAGTTTTGAGGGTTAGCTAATGTCATTGTCACATCTACTACAGGAGTGAACCCATATTGTGGTCCACAAGTGCAGGTGCTCCACTCCAACGTAGGTGCACAACTGCACTTGTAGTTGAGCACCTCCTATCACCTTGGACCATGCTAATGTAGTGGTTTAATTTCTAAATTATGTATTTCGCATCCACATACACATTTATCTGGTGTACGATGCCATTGTGGTACTTGTGACCGTTTGCAGGCATCCTTCATTGTATGCATATTATGCTGGGGGTCGCCCATAGCAACGGACCACAAGTGCAGGACCTCCACATCATCGTAGGTGCACAACTGCACTTGGGGTTGAGTGTCTCCTGCTATGACCACGTCAATGTTAATGTAAGCCTAAAGGGTTAACAAAACTTCTGAATGTCATTTTGAATACTTTGAGGGGTGCAGTTTTCATAATGGGGTCCATTATGGGGCATTTCTATCAAAAAGACCCTAAAATTTACTTCAATACTGAACAGGTCCCTGAAAAATTCCTATTTTGAAATTTTCCTGAAAAAATTGAAAATTGCTGCTAAACTAAAAAGCTCTCTGATGTCTACAAAAAGTAAAAACATGGCAACTTTATTTGGAATGTCCATTTTACTTACAAGCAGAGAGTTTCAAAGTTAGAAAAATGCAAAATGTTTAAAATTTTCATGAAATTTTGTGATTTTTCGCCAAGAAATGATGCAAGTATCGATGAAAATTTACCAGTATGTTAAAGTAGAATATGTCATGAAAAAACAATCTCAGAATCAAATTCATAAGTAAATTCAAGTAAAAGCATCAGAGTTATTAATGCTCAATGTGACAGAGGTCAGATATATGGACTCACTGAGCAGCTGACATTTGGACCATGTTGGGGCCAGGAATAAGGGAGCACACACAGGAACAAAAGTGATAGGGACAAAGATCCATGTTAGGGACCAGGAATAAGATCCAATCCAAGGTAGGGACCAGGAATAAGATCCAATCCAAGGTAGGGACCAGAAATAAGATATAATCCAAGGCAGGGACCAGGAATAAGATACAATCCAAGGTAGGGACCTGGAATAATACAATCCAAGGTAGGGACCAGGAATAATACAATCCAAGGTAGGGACAAGGAATAAGATCCAATCCAAGGTAGGGACCAGGAATAAGATCCAATCCAAGGTAGGGACCAGGAATAAGATATAATCCAAGGCAGGGACCAGGAATAAGATACAATCCAAGGTAGGGACCAGGAATAAGATGCAATTCAAGGTAGGGACCAGGAATAATACAATCCAAGGTAGGGACCAGGAATAAGATACAATCCAAGGTAGGGACAAGGAATAATACAATCCAAGGTAGGGACCAGGAATAAGATACAATCCAAGGTAGGGACCCGGAATAATACCATCCAAGGTAGGGACCAGGAATAATACAATCCAAGGTAGGGACCAGGAATAAGATACAATCCAAGGTAGGGACCAGGAATAAGATACAATACAAGGTAAGGACCAGGAATAAGATACAATCCAAGGTAGGGACCAGGAATAAGATACAATACAAGGTAAGGGCCAGGAATAAGATACAATCCAAAGTAAGGGCCAGGAATAAGATACAATCCAAGGTAGGGACCAGGGATAAGATACAATCCAAGGTAGGGACCTGGAATAAGATGCAATCCAAGGTAGGGACCAGGAATAAGATACAATCCAAGGTAGGGACAAGGAATAAGATACAATCCAAGGTAAGGACCAGGAATAAGATACAATTGGGGATTTTCCTAGGCTTGGTACAGGAAAATATAGATTTTATTAAAGACAAGAAACGTGTATTATGCTTAAACTTTCTTTTACTGACTGACAGCAGCAACCAATCAAATCACATAGAAGAGAAAAAAATGTGCACATGCATATGCAAATGAATGACCAATATTATCCAATCAGCACACACCATAGTATATATAAACTGCTGACATCAACTGAACTTCCTCTTTCTTGATGCGAAGTGCAGGCTTGGAGAAGAAGTTAAAACATCATAAAACGAACCGAACCGGAACTGAACGACTATTTCATATGACGAAACATCTGAATTTAGGCTGTAAAATAAAATAGGGACGGGTTATTAGGGTGGGATAATACTCGTCTCTTGTCTTTAATACAATCTACATTTTCCTGTACCAAGGCTACGAAAATCCCCAATTTTATGGCAAGACAAGAGACTTCGTATTATGCTAGTTTAAAGCTAAAACAATATTTAATTAATCATAAACATATATGACTATTATAATAATATTAGAAAAAACAATATACTGCGATAAATGAAAAATTACAGAAGATATGTGAGATTCTGGTCTAAAATAAAAATCAGGAAAGTAGTTTCAGAAGACCAATCTGCAGCCTTTAGGATATCAGATAGAGCACCCCCAGATTGGAAAACAGAAGTGGGCATAGCACCTCTAGTGGAATGGGCGCCAAAGATGGAGACATCAATTCCAGCTAAGGACATGGCATATTTAACCCATCTGGCTAAAGTGGGTGAGGAAACTGGAAGATGAGGTTTAACATAAGAGATGAGAAGCTGAGAAGAGGAAGAAAGACGGAAAATTGAAGTTTTCAGTTCATATGCTTTAAAACAACGTACCACACAAAGTTTAGGATTATGAGTGAAAGAAGGGTAAAAAACTTTATGTAAACCAGTTTTGGCGCGTCTGAAAATAGAAAATTGTACACCATCTGTAGAAAAAATATGGTGAGTAATATCAAGGGCTCTAACATCTGATTCTCTTTTGAGAGAAATTAAGCATAGAAGAGTTGTAAGCTTAGCAGATAAATGCTTTAAAGATAAAGAATCATTATCTGGCCAAGAAGAAAAAAGATTGAGAAGAGAATGGACATCCCATGTATAATGGTTTTTTGAGGTAGGTGGTCTCTTAAAGCGGATACCACGTAACAACTTACAAATAATAGGATGTTTTCCTATAGGAAGAGAATTAAAAGGTTCATGATAGAATGAAATGGCGGATCTGTAAACATTAATGGTTCGATAAGCTTTTCCGTCATCAAAACATTCTGAAAGAAAATTAATGGTGTGGTTCAAAGGTGCATGTATGGGATCCAATTCCCGTTCCATGCACCAATTACACCATAGCTTCCATGCTGAGCGATAAGCTTTTCCTGTACCTGGGACCTAGTGTTGCTCGCGAATATTCGTATTTATTTTTTTTTCACAGTACACATCACAGTGATCATCCCTCTCTGCTTCCAGCTTGTGTGGTGTAAAGAAGGCTCTAATGCTACTGTGTGAGACTGGTGTGCGAATTTTCGCATATGCAAATTTTCGCTTGTTACTTTTTGTACATGCTACTTTTCGCATATGTTAATTTTCGCATACGCGAATTTTTACATATGCGAAAATAAAACGAGAATATTATGAATATGCGAATATTCGTGAATATATGACGAATATTCGTCCATTTATTCGCGAATATTCGCAAATTCGAATATGGCCTATGCTGCTCAACACTACTGGGGCCCAAGCTTCAGACAAGATGTTCTGTGCCGATTGTGAAATTCCAATATCAGATCTTTCTGACCTGAAATTAACCAGGCTACTAGAGATAGAAGACCTGATCGGACCAGAGGATGAGAAAATCCTGACGGATCTAGAAGACTAGAATGGAATGACGGTAGAATTTTGGGAAAATCGATCTCCATACTCAAAACATGAGGAAACCATGTCTGAGTCGGCCACCATGGAGTGATCAGGACTAAGATGGACCTCTGAGCTTTCGCCTGCAGTAAAACTCTCGGAATGAGAGTGAATGGTGGGAATGTATAAAGAATTTCTGATGGCCAGGTCTGAGTGAATGCGTCTGCTTCCAAGGTTTCTGGATCTGGAGGCCAACTGAAAAATAGAGGTATTTGATGATTCAAACGGGATGCAAAGAGGTCTAGATGTAGCGGACCCCATATACGATTGATATCCTGAAAAACTTTCTGATTCAGCATCCAATCGTTCGAATGTGCAAGGTATCGGGAATTCCAGTGTGCAACAGAATTTGAAATTCCAGGAAGATATTCCGCCTTGAGAATAATGTCTCTGTCCAGACAAAAATGCCAGAATTTCTATGCAATATCTGTCAGAATTTTTGATTTCGTACCTCCTAAGCGATTCACATATTGAACTGCTGAGATATTGTCCATTCTGAAGAGAATGCAACAATGAGACCTCTCTTTCGCAAAACTCTTGAGAGCGAAAGAAGCGGCCAATAATTCTAAACAATTTATGTGGAGAGAAGAATCTTCCGTGGACCATTTGCCTCCTGTGGAAAGGTGTCCGTATCTCGCTCCCCAGCCTAAGAGGCTCGCATCCGATTCTATCACTAGATCTGGCATGGAATTGAAGATAGTCTTCCCGTTCCATACTTGAACATGTTCCAGTCACCAATGAAGTTCTTGTCTGGCCTCCGGATTCAAGGATATCTCATCTGAATATCCTAATCTGTTTCTCAAATGAAGAGCTTTTAAACATTGTAGAGCTCTGTAATGTAACGGAGCTGGAAATATAGCTTGAATCGATGCCAATAAAAAAACGACTATTCTCGCAACTGTCCTCTGGGATATGAGAGAATTGTTCAACGCAGAGCGAATTTCTCTGCGAATAGTTTTTAATTTCCGTGATGGGAGGCTTAAAATGGCCGAGTATTGACCATAAAACCTAAAAATTCTACTTCCCGAGATGGGGTAAGTATGGATTTTTGGTAGTTGATCACGAAATCCAAATTGGTTAAAAGAGAAAGAGTCCAATGCATGTGACGATGAATCAGGTTTTGTGGATCCGCCATGATGAGGATGTCGTCCAAGTAAATAATTAGACGGACACCTCTGCTCCAAAGATAAGAAACTACTGTTTTGTGAAGCACCATGGAGCGGAAGATAGACCAAAGGGAAGGCTGAGAAATTGCCATTTGATGTTGTCCCACAGGAATTGGAGATATATTTGGGATTTTGGGTGCATAGGTACGGAGAGATAGGCGTCTTTTAAATCTATTTTTACAAGCCAATCTCCTTGCCAGAATAAATCTCTCTCAAGAGATGAATACCCTCCATTTTGAAATGCTGGTATCCGATGAACTCGTTCAGATTTTTTGATTGATGACTGGTCGATGACCTCCATCTTTCTTTTTTACCAGAAATAAATTGCTGAGAAAACCTGGAGACTGGAAGGGAACTTGAGTTATTGCATTCTTGGAACATAGTTCCTTGATTTCTGATGATATAAGAATTTTTTCTTGGTCTGAAAAATACATGGGAAATTAATGTTCTTTCTGAACCGGGAAAGTGTAAAACTCTATTTGATATCCCATGACTGTGTTCAACACCCAGGAATCTGTTGTTATCATAGACCAATTATGGAAAAAATGGGCTAACCTGCCCCCTAAAGGAATCTGACATGGTAGAGGAGTGAAAAGACTTACCTGAAGAAGGGCGAGATCTTGGATATCCTCTTTGACCTTTAGCCCTCCATTGGTGCGGCCTCTTGGAGGAAAGAAGGAGCTTGGTTGTTGAAAGGATGTAGGTTGAGGGGGACGGTATGTATATGCAGAGCCTCTGAAGGATCCTCGATCCGCAAATTGGTGGCCGAGAGAGCAGCCCTTGCCTCTCCCGGCCTTCCCAAAAACCTTAGAATGAAAAACTTTTTTTCATAGAGGATTGTGCTTTCTCCAAAGATGAGAACAATTCGACATACTTGTTGAGCTCTTTGACAAAAGAGTCTCCAAATAAAAAGCCTCAGTAGAGGTTGATGGTTCTGATTGAGCGAAGTTGATCAGCTGGGGGTCCAGTCTGAGTAAAATTGAACGTCTGCGTTCACAGGTTATGGCAGCATTTGCATTGCCCAATAAACACACAATTCTTTGAGCCCATCCTCTGAGGACTTTCAAGTCCACTGGAATATCAGAAGACAATGCTTCTTCTGTCATATCAAGAATCTTGGTTACAGGGCCCAAAACATCAAGCACCTTGTTTTGAATAGACCGAAAAGATCGGTCTATGCCCTTTTTTGGATTAGGACCCGATTTAGATAAAAATTTTATCAGGGGCAAATCAATATCAGGAGTACAAGATTTTTTATGATCCAAATATGGTCTTGGGCATTCTGCCCTAAGTTTATTTCTTGAACTTTTGTCCAATGGTTTATTATTTACCCAGAACTCTAGAAATGTTGCCACCTGGGGATGTGGCAGCCACTCACCCGATCTAGGATGCTTAATGCTCTCCGGATGAAAAAAGGGTTCACCCACACTATCTAGAATATTAGAAGCTTGCCCGTAAAATTTGCACTTCCTCCCGGGTAGAGGGTCTAGAATGCACTTTTTCAGCATCAGTCTGTTTATTGCGTGGTAAGCGCAAATTTTCATCATCCATATTTTTAGTTTGTTTTTTGTAACTTTTAGTATGAGGAGAAGAAGTTACCTCTAAAAAAATGTCTCTTTTGTTTTGCCTTTCCGGATTTTTGAAACCCTTTAGCAAGTTTATCCACAGACTCTTCTGTGGAGAAAAATGCATCTGAGGGAGAAGAAGGTAAAATTGGTATCGGAGCGTTGGATGGAGATTGGGCTAACGAAATAGATATTGTTTTTGAAATGGATTCTTGTATTGTGGACATTGCCGATTGAAAGGCATTGCGTACTGAGTTGTCCACCATTGATTGCATTTCATTTTCTGCATATTTCTCAAACTCCTCAGGAGTAGGAGATTTGTTAGTGTCACGTTCAGTGGACATGATAAATATATATATATATATATATATATATATATATATATATATATATAAATGTATACATATACACACAGATCTCTATGAAGATGTATACGAATCCTACACACACATATATATTGTCAGTCATAGACCATAAATATATATATAAGCAGATAGATTGAAGAACTCTGTGGAAAATACAGGGATTTATAATAAAATGTTTTAGTAAAGAAGAGAACTCTTTAATAATAGTATAGAATAGTATATGTATATATATATATATATATATATATATATATATATATATATATATATATAAGGATACAACTTTTAGAATATATCTGATGATATATGCTTCTAGTTTCTGCAGCGCAGCGATGTGGAGGTAACGAACGGAAGATTCCTGTCAGCGGGTCCGTTGCCGAGTGACAGGACGCACTCGAGCAGGGAAGATGGGCAGGAACTCCTGCACAGCTGAGAACCAGCTGACAAGACCAGTGCGTCACATGGAAGACCCGGATGCAGCTGAAAAGCGCTCGAGGTCCTCCATGCGTTCGGCTGGTAAGTAACGATATAGAGAGAAGGGGAAGGGTGGGGGGGGGGGGGAATCAGAGGGGGATAAAAAACAAAATGGCGATAACTATAAACAGCACTGTATATGTATTTAGCACACATACACAATGCCGGAAACCAGGATATTACAATACAATATATAATATGGACTTATATAGCTATAAAAAGAGAGGGGTATACAGTATGAATAGGAAATGGAATTACTTATATATCAAAGTAATATTAGAAATACTATGAAGATAAACAGTTATGCATCATGGTAATAAACATATAAGATTTGTGATTTACATATTAAACAAGCAATAAAAGACATAAACAATAACAACAATGACAACAAATGTTCTTATCTTGAGTTGCCACTCAAGTTCAGTTGATGTAAGCAGTTTATATATACTATGGTGTGTGCTGATTGGATAATATCGGTCCTTCATTTGCATATGCATGCGCACATTTTTTCTTCTTCTATGTGATTTGATTGGTTGCTGCTGTCAGTCAGTAAAAGAAAGTTTAAGCATAATATGAAGTCTCTTGTCTTGCCATAAAATCCAAGGTAGGGACCAGGAATGAAACGGGAGCCATGATGGGGCTCAGGAATAAGATGGGAAGTTATGTCTGGAACAAGGAGAAAAATGGCGACCGTACTGGGGGTAGGAATCAAAGGAGAACCATGTTATGGATGAGCAATAAAGGGGGAACCGTGCAGATTTTTACAGTGTGTCACCCCAGTAGTAAGGAAATTACACGAGGAGGAGGTTTGTTACAGTGTGTCCCCCCAGTAGTAAGGAGATTACATGGGGAGGAGATTTGTTACAGTGTGTCACCCCAGTAGTAAGGAGATTACATGAGGAGGAGATTTGTTACAGTGTGTCACCCCAGTAGTAAGGAGATTACATGAAGAGGAGGTTTGTTACAGTGTGTCACCCCAGTAGTAAGGAGATTACATGAGGAGGAGGAGGTTTGTTACAGTGTGTCACCCAAGTAGTAAGGTGATTACATGAGGAGGAGGTTTGTTACAGTGTGTCACTCCAGTAGTAAGGAGATTATATAAGAAGGAGGTTTGTTACAATGTGTGTTGTTACTGACATGTCTTCAAAGCAATAACATCTCGACTCATAGGTGGTGGCTAGAGATGAGCGAACTTTTCAAAAATTTGATTCGGCCGATTCGCCGAATTTTCCTGAAAAGTTTGTTTCGATACGAATTTATTTGCGGCGAATCGATATCAAAAAAGGCTATTTCTAGCCTACATACAGCCTCTATAGGGGTATAGAACACTTTGCTGTGTCGTAAAACGCATATGGAGTGTGCTGGGGTAGTGAAATAATACTGTTATTCAGAATAACATGCAGATTACCGGCATCGCTCTTAGAATCACTGCTGCACAGCAGCACAATGACAGAGCCTGGTGGTGGCATCAGTGTCAGGAGACCATATAGTGACTGAATGACATAGCGTGGACATGTTGGCAGCATGAGGAGACCATTTAGTGACTGAATGGCACAGCGTGGAGTTGGATGATGCACTAGTACACTACACACCATGGCTTCACAATCCCCCCCAAAAAAACAACACAATATATGACATTTTTGTCAAAGATTTCTCATTGGTAGCACCCGCTATCCAAAAATTTGAAATTTCAAGACCCAGGCCCCACCTCTGCGGCATCAGGAACCCATATATTGCCTGAAGGACACAGCCTGGAGTTGGCTGATGCACCAGTACACACCCGGGCTTCACAATCCCCTCCAAAAAACAACAACATTTTAGAAATTTTTTAAAGAAATACCTTTGTGTAAGAACAAGCACATATCCAACAGTTCACAAGACATTCTTCTCAAAAATAATAAACCACATAATGTTTGAAATTCTTTTTACAAAAACAAATTCAATATGTGTGTAAGCGCATCTGTCTCCAAAAGATCAGATCACCAAAGGACTTTTTTCGCCGAAAATGATGAAGCAGAGTTAATCCCTGTCCGTATTTATTTATTTATTTTTTAATTTTCATTAAAAAATCACACGCAACAAGCGTTCCGTTGTGTAACGATTAGCATTCTGGAAAATTCAATTTTATTACTGATAAAATTATCAGTAAATAAATAAAAAAAACACTACCCAAGAGTGTTTAATTACCCCATACATTGCACCATGAGCAGTCAAGAGTAGGCTTCAGCAGTACCCAAGAGGCTTTAATAACCCCCTACCTTTGCACGATCAATTGCGAGATCGAGCAATACCAGGTGTGTTATGGCCTCAGATCTCCGGGGCCGCAGGCGCGCTCCACTGAACGGATTAGCGTGTCTCTATCTTTCATCGACCGGTGCTGGTAACCCGCTGACTCCCGGAAAGGTAAGCTGCCGCAAAGCAGGTGGTCTCCCCCGGGCACGTTTGGCTCCAGAATTTCCACTACTGCCACACACCACGCTGATTGCCAACCGTGCTACCGCCTTGCTGACTCAAGGGCAACCTGCAACTCTCTTCTCCCGATGATGAATCCCCTTCTCCTGAAATCGAGCAATAACAGGTGTGTTATGCCCTCAGATGTCCGGGGCCGCAGGCGCGCTCCACTGAACGCATTAAGGTGTGTCCATCTTTTTTTGTAGAACCCGCAATCCAAAAATTTTAAATTCCCAGACTCAGGCCCCACCTCTGCGGCATCAGGAACCCATTTATTGCCTGAAGGACAAAGCCTGGAGTTGGCTGATGCACCAGTACACACAGGGCTTCACAATCCGCTCCAAAATGAACAAAATTGTATAAATTTTTTTCTTTAAATTTACAACTTTGTGTAAGCACAAGCGCATATCCAACATTTCAGAAGACTCTATAAGGCAAGACGGTGGACCACCCAAAGACTTTCTTCTCAAAAATAATGAACCTTACAATAGTTGAATTTTTTTTTTTTTAATTGAAATTCCTAGACCCAGGCCCCACCTCAGCTGCATCAGTAACCCATAGATTGCCTGAAAGACACAGCCTGGAGTTGGCTGATGCACGAGTACACACCCGGGCTTCACAATCCACCCCAAAAAAACGCAATTTTTTAAAAAATTGTCTGACAAAATACCTTTTTGTTAAAACAAGCGCATATACAGCAGTTCAGAAGACTCTACAATGCAGGACGGTGGATCACCCAAAGACATTCTTCTCTAATATAATAAACCACACAATATGTTCAATTTTTTTAAATAATTGAAAATTCCAAGACCAAGGCCCCACCTCTGCTGCATCAGTAACCCATATATTGCCTAACGGACACAGACTGGAGTTGACTGATGCACGAGTACACACTACACACCCGTCAGCCGGGCTTCACAATCCACCCCAAAAAAACGCAAAATTTTATCGAAATTGTCTGACAAAATACCTTTTTTATTGAAAAAACAAGCGCATGTACAGCAGTTCAGAAGACTCTATAATGCAGGACGGTGGACCACCCAAAGACATTCTTCTCAAAAGTAATAAACCACACAATGTTTGAAATTTGGTTAAAAAAAATTATTACATGTGTGTAAGTGCATCTGTCTCCAAAAAAATCAGATGGCAAAAGGATTCTATTCGCCAAAAATGATTAAGCAGAGTTAATCCCTCTCCATCTATTTTTATTTTATTTTTTCATTAAAAAATCACACGCAACAAGCGTTCCGTTGTGTAACGGTTAGCATTCTGCAAAATTCTATTTTATTACTGATAAAATTACCAGTAAATTTAACAATAACACTACCCAAGAGTGTTTAATTACCCCATACATTGCACCAGGATCAGTCAGGAGTAGGCCTCAGCAGTACCCAAGAGGCTTTAATAACCCCTTACCTAGCCCGATCAATTGCGAGATCGAGCAATAACAGGTGTGTTATGGCCTCAGATGTCCTGGGCCGCACTAGCGCTCCACTGAACGGATTAGCGTCTCTCTATCTTTAAAGGACAGGTGCGTGTTGCACGCTGAAAACAGTTCGTGATAGGGATCTGTGATTGCAATTATTTAATCTTAAAACGAGGAATTACCAGTAAGTAAGGGTCATAAGCTGGCGTTTATTAAGTCCCTGCCCTTTGTACACACCACCAGTCGCTATAAGCGATTGGATTAGTTAGTGAGTTGGTTAGTGAGGTCCTCGGATCGGCCCAGGCGGGGTAGGAGAAGGCCCTTGCAGAGCGCCGAGAATTTAACGATCATTGTTGAAATTTGCATTAAGCATGTATTTAGCTACTGCTAAACATCCAAAAAATTTAAGGCCCAAGGCCAGAGGCACCAGGGAAGCAAGTAGTTCCTGAAAGACACAGAATGAGTCTGGATCATGCATTTGCAGTACCCAAGAGGTTACATTTAAAGATCAATGTTTACATTTGCATTAAGCATGTATTTAGCTACTGCTAAACTTCAAAAAATTATAGGCCCAAGGCCTGAGGCACCAGGGAGGCAAGTAGTTTGTGAAAGACACAGAATGAGTCTGGAGCAGTCATTCGCAGTACCCAAGAGTGTTTCATAACCCCTTACATTTAAAGATCAATGTTGACATTTGCATTAAGCATGTATTTAGCTACTGCTAAACTTCAAAAAATTATAGGCCCAAGGCCAGAAGCTTCAGTTTTCCCCATATTAGGAGCATAGTTGTCCCCCAGATTAGGCAGCATAGATGTCCCCCAGATTAGGACCATAGTTGTTCCCCAGAGTAGGCAGCATAGATGTCCCCCAGAGTAGGCAGCATAGATGTCACCCAGATTAGGAGCATACTTGTCCCCCAGATTAGACAGCATAGATGTCACCCAGATTAGGAGCATAGTTGTCCCCCAGATTAGGAGCATAGTTGTCCCACAGAGTAGGCAGCATTGATGTCACCCAGATTAGGCAGCATAGATGTCCCCCAGATTAGGAGCATACTTGTCCCCCAGATTAGGCAGCATAGATGTCCCCCAGATTAGGCAGCATAGTTGTCCCCCAGATTAGGCAGCATAGTTGTCCCCCAATCAGCACGGGCCGGTCAGAGCCAATAAAAGGGCCGTATGTGGCAAGCGGGCCGTACAATCCCCATGTCTGTCGCAGAGGGTTTCATAACCAACCACAATAGAGAAAATTTTGTTGTTGACAAATGTCAGTCTCTCCATATTTTTAGTGGACAGACGAGTTCGCCTTGGAGTGACTATGGCCCCGGCCGCACTAAGCACCCGCTATGATGGCACACTACTGGCCGGGCAGGACAGCTTTTCCAGGGCAAACTCCGCTAGTTGCGGCCATAAATCGAGTTTGGCTGCCCAGAAGTCCAGCGGATCTTCAACGGTTGTTGGCAGGGTCATGTATAGGTAAGCCATCACCTGCTGGTTCAGGTCCTGCTCCATGTCCACCTGCTGCTGATGAGTAGCTTCACTATGCGGCTGAAGGAAGCTACTCATCTGCGACTGTAGACTCAGGCTGCTGCTGATTGAGCCGGTACTGCTCCTGCCACCCCTCCCCTCCCCAGCAGCCGTGGCAGTGGAAGATGAGCACATAGGGCCCCCCCGAGTCAGACCTGCGAGTGGATGGACCATGTGGCTGATAGGCATTGGCCAACCGTCTACGTAGAAGCTCCCTGAAGTAGGTCAGTTTGTCCTCCCTCTCAGTGGGTGTAAAAAAAGCCCCCATTCTGGGCCGGTAGCGAGTGTCTAATAAGGTGAGATCCAGAAGTCATCGCGCTGACAAATTTTGACAATTCGGGGGTCACTACGCAAGCAACTCAGCATGCATCGTGCAATTTGTGACAATGACTCGCTTGGACTAACTGCCTCCATCTCCACTGCATACTGCCACGGTGTGTCTAGGTCCTCTGTCTCGCCTCCCTCGTAATAACCCTCCAGCTCCTCTGGCTGCTCCTGCTCCTCCTCTCCTGTCCAATGACCAGAAACACCGGCCATCTCATCCACCGTAAACTGTGCTCCGCTCTGCCCCTCATCATCCTCCTCCAGTTCATCCCCCACAGGACCCATGTAGCCTTCTGATGTAGGCGCAACATCTCCATTGCCGTGACCAGCCATGTTTCAATCATTTTTGGAGTAAATGTAGGAGTGGAATTACGTCGTTCATGGCGTAATTCGAGCGACTAACAAAAAATGTGGCTTCCTCAAAGGGCCTCAGCAAACGGCAGGTGTGACGTATGAGCTGCAACTTGTTCATATTGAAGTTACACAGGGGATTACTCCTATCTGCTTGTATCAACAAAAAATCCGTGATGGCTTTTCTTTGTTCGTATAGTCTGTCCAACTTATGGAAGGTGGAATTCCAACGTGTGGCAACGTCACAAATGAGACTATATTGTGGGATACCGTTCTGACGCTGCAGCTCAAGCAAAGTGTGCTTGGCGGTGTACGAGTGGCTGAAGTGCATGCACAGTTTCCTTGCCATTGTCAGGACATCTTGCAAATGGGGTGAAGACTTGAACTTCTTGACAACCAGATTCAACACGTGTGCCATGCAGTGCAAATGGTTCACACTTCCTTGTCGCAGCGCGGCCACAATGTTCTTCCCATTGTCAGTCACCATGGTTCCCATTTCCAGATTTCGTGGAGTAAGCCATACTCGGATTTCTTCCCTAATGAACTTCAGCAGTTCCTCCCCTGTGTAACTCCGTTCGCCAAGGCAAACCATGTGAAGGACGGCTTGACACCGCTGTGCCCTACACACGTGATACGATGAAGGGACACCGAGATTTGGATGTGCAGTGGAGGCCGAGGACACGGGGGAGGAGGAGGAGGAGGAGGAGGAGGAACACACTGTAAAAGGACCAACTGCCTGAGAGCCAGAGCGTGGAGGAGGAAGCGGTGTGACCTGTCCAAGTTGCTGTCGTGGCTGTGCAGGAACAACATTTACCCAGTGGGCCGTAAAAGACATGTATTGTCCCTGCCCGTAGTTACAGCTCCACACGTCGGCGCTGCCGTGCACTTTTGAACACACCGACAGGCTCAAGGACTGGCCAACCTTCTCTTGTACAAACTTATGCAGGGCTGGTACTGCCTTCTTCGCAAAGAAATGACGGCTTGGGACTCTCCACCTCGGCTCGGCACAAGCCATCAATTCCCTGAAAGCTGCAGAGTCCACCAGTTGGAAAGAGAGGGACTGCAACACCAGCAACTTGGACAGGAGCACATTCAACTTCTGCGCCGTTGGATGAGTGGGCGCATACTGTTGTCTCTTGGACATGGCTTCGCCGATCGATTGTTAAGGCCACTGTTAAGCGTATTTGTAAGCAGGAAAAAAAATAGTGTATAACGTGTGGAATAGCACTGAATTTAGCACAGAGACAGAATAACAGGTAGTATATAGTACACTATTTGGTTGTATTTAGGCCCTTTGCAATGATGAGCGCACTGTTAAGCGTATTTGTACGCAGGAAAAACTTTTTTTTCTTTCTTTCATAGACCAGCAGGTATATAACGTGTGGTATAACACTGATTTTAGCACAGAGACAGAGTAACAGGTGAAAAATGGTAAAAAGTCCACACTAATATGACATTTCTGAACAGCAGCAGGACCCAACAGTGCAGCACCACAAAAAAAAATCCAGGGATTAAACCCTAAATTGACTCTGTCACACAATTCTGAGCAGCAGAAGATTTGTGGAGAAAAAAAAACTCAATTGGGCTGAAAAATGAGGAGATAAGATGGATGATAAAGTTCCGGCAGCTTGGAGATGTGTATGAGGCAGCTGACAGCTATCTGCCCCTCTCTGCTGCAATGCTCAATAACGTGAATAGGAGGTTTAGCAATCAATGATCCTTCTCAGAGTAACAGCACAGCACTCTGCACTCCTGTCTTTCCCTAATGCTGATGTGACTAGCAGTTGCAGTGTAACGCTGTGGTATGAGCTATTCACACACACACAGTCCCATCCTCTCCCCGAATATAATACTGCCATACACTGCGCCCTGAATATAATACTGCCAGGGATGTGCACACATAGGAGTGAAAGGGGGCTGGAGCCCCTGCCCTTTTCCTCACCTGCCCCTCTAGTGCCCTCACAAAAGGAGCTGCAGACTCAGGGTGACAGGTGAAGTAAAAAGGATCCATTGCTGGGGAGTTGTATGTGGTTTAATGGAGGTTGCTGTGCCCTCCCTGCAGCACGGGGGCGCCACTCATCCTGTCATTATCTGCCATTTCTTTGCTTCTCTCCACACGGAGGAGACAGGAGGAGTGGAGGCAGAGAGAAGCCCCGCCCACTGCATGTCCCGTTACAAACTCCAGCCTGTGCAGCCCTTACTGTAAGTAACTGTAAATATATGTGAGTGATTGTGTCTCAGTGTGTGTGTATATGTATATATGTGTGTATCTCTATGTATGTGTCTGTGCAGAGAGGGATGGCTGGGGCCTTACTGTAAGTAACTGTAAATATATGTGAGTGATTGTATGTCAGTGTGTGTGTGTGTATATATATATATGTGTGTGTGTGTCTCTATCTCTATGTATATGCCTATAAATGTGAGCAAGTGAATCTTTG